>NC_134483.1:430523910-430811410 GCF_040206685.1 Ascaphus truei
TCAGGAATGCCTAATAGACAACAAAACTATTAGTAATAATCAGCATGGATTTATGGAGGATAGGTTGTGCCAAACTAACCTTAGTTTCTTTGAGGCGAAAAGTAGGAATTTAGACCAGGTTAGTGCAGTTGATGTGGTCTACTTGAATTTTTCAAAGACTTCTTATACAGTGCCCCAAAAGAGATTGGTGTACAAAATAAAGCAAATTGGACTCGACAAAAATATTTGCACCTGGATTGAAATCTGGCTGAGGGTTAGACTACATAGTTGTCATAAATGGAAACAAAAGAATATTTTGGGGTTCTTTAATTCAGAGAGGTAGTTCTGAGAACTGTATTTTTACCCAAACATGTTGTTGGGACAAAAGACTACATGTGGGCGAGCCCAGTGTGAAAGCACTCGGTCAGACAGAGTAAGGGGGCAGCAGCTCCAGGGAAACCCAAAAGGTTATCCTCAGTGGTGGCACCAAATTAGAGAGAGGCCTTTGATTTTTGGGGGTTTGTATGAACCAATTATAATTTTATCATATTAAATTATGTTTATATTTTTGTCAGGAACATTTTATAAACTGAAATTCTCACATTAAAATTGTAATTATTATTCTTGTGATCCACGTTCCCTCTAGATTTTTTTTCCTCTAAGTGCACCATCAATCATGGCAAGCAATCATTCATTTTACAGGGTAGTCAACCACTATAGCACATCAGCCACTTTTACTATGGTGCTTTAATAAATAGACATTGTGGAGAGTGGAGAGTGGTATTTGAGCTGCATGTTTTGTTTTCATTTGCAATTGACTCGTGTAAGAATACAGCAGATTACCTTCTCTCTACTACGGCTATCTTTTCAAATACTTGTTTAAGAGTGGTAGAATTGGGAGAGCTGCATATTTATTAAAAAGGTGAAATACAGAATGCCAAATAAAATAATAAGGGTCATCCACAACAGTGCAACAGACAGTTCTAACATGAAATTCCACTAAATTGTACACCACTTTCTACTAGGGCAACCTTCAATCGTGTGGTGGCTTATTCATTTTTGGAATGTTTCAATTGCATGAAACACTTTGTTCACTGTTAAATGACATATTTATATACATCTTGAACACTTTTTTTGTATCTTATTGGATTGATAATCCATATCAATAAATAAGGTAAAACACTGACCCCTTGCAAAAGATTTGTCAATTATCTATTGCCAACCCTGGGATTTCAGTAAGAGGGCCACAAATTCCTTAGCTTCAGGGACAATAAAGTGAACATTTTTTTCTTAGAGTGTTACTTAAGCACAGAGTCAGATTTATTTCTTCTGTAAGCAGGGAGAAATTATAGTGATGTTTTCTGGGAAGTTTACAGTTCTTTTTATTTGTTTTTTATATGGATTTTGTCAAATTAACCATTACCCAAGTGAGATGTACTCAACACCATATTTTAAAATTAGACATATATCTCAATGTATATTTCCTGCTTAAGTATATTTTAAAATAGAAAAGAAAACAAGTACATTCATTTCACTTTTTTACTGTCTGAATGCTAGAAAGTGAATGTAAATGGATAAGTATGCTTATCTGTATGTTTAAAGCAGTCAGGTCCTTCTCCCTTTCATTATTGTGTTAACCTATGTAACTGTCGCACAATCCTGATTTTCTACTTCATGAGGCTCCAAGTGCATATACATATAATTTTAAAACAGGCTTCTTCCTCATTTGATAAAAATGTAATATTTTACCTAACATTGATTTTTGCACATTTCACTAACATAGACATTCATCTGAAAAAGAAAGTACAACCTCTTTGAATTATATGGTTTTACATATCAGGACATAATAACAATCATCTGTTCCTTAGCAGGTCTTAAAATTAGGTAAAAACAACCTCAGATGAACAACAACACATGACATATTACACCGTGTTTTGATTTATTTAACAAAAATAAAGCCAAAATGGAGAAGCTATGTGTGAAAAACTAAGTACACCCTTACTGCTTCCACGGGTGGTCCCTGCTAGGCACCGTGGACCTCCAGTTCATCCCTGTGGATCACTGTGGGCCACAATAGGGTCCATGGCTGGGCCCGCGAGTGTTTGGGGGTCCCTGGGTCATCCCCACAGGTTTCTGAGGGCCCTCGGGTGGTTCCCACAGGGGTCTGGTGGCCTCGGGTGGTCCCTGCGGATCCACGGGGCCCCCACAGCTGTGGAGTCCCCGGTTCTTCCCCGCAGGTCTCCCCCGTGGGTTCACAGGTGGTACCCGTGGGTGTGCGGGGGTCCTCAGGTGGTCTCCATAGGTCCCGCAGACCTATGGTACTGCCGTGGGCTAGTCCACACTTTTCTTCCCAAATAATGTCTCACAATGTGTTATATTTTTACGATGAATAAAAAGCACACATTGTGATGTAATATTTGTAGAAACAGTTTCACACCCTTATTGCAGGGTATAGGTATAACATTATATAGAAAAGAGCACGCTCCGTGTTGTATAAAATTCTAACTATTTTATTGTATACAGCAAAAAAACATACGTAAATGCAGAGAGATCCATAATATACATATTTGTTACAAAAATAAGCACAGTTGGTTATATATCATATATGCTCGCCATACTGACGGAGTCATTTTAGGTCAAGTATGTGACATCATCCAAAGGGATGCCGGCTTAGTGACGTCATGATAAAGGGAAATGAAGCACAGCCACTCTGATTGGCTGGCATAATTCCCTATAAATGACATCATTAAAAAGAATAAAGTCTTCACATGGTTTTAACATCCAATCAGATGGCTGTTAAACCAGTTCCCGCCCAAATGTGACATCACAAGCCCTATTTAAGGCCGTGACGCCTCATTTGAGCCCAAGAAGACGACGAGACAACATTGGTTGGGATCTACCATGGGGTTTTATGGATTGACAGATGAAGACAGAAGATAAAGAAGATCAAGAAATAATGACAGATGAAGATAGAAGAATCTGATTAAAGATAGAAGAAAGAAGATTTGGGTACCAGATCCGGATCTTCATGGCATCGGATGCTGTTTGAGGCCTTCACGGTACATGAGCTTCCTGTTTCCCCGGGAGTCAGAGGGCCAGCGCTTCTAACGGTAAGTAATATATTGAATGTTTGTAAATGTATTTTTTTTACATGTTTTGACATTGGATGTGTATTTTTTTGCCACATTGACTGATAATGTATTCATCTATACCACATTAGATCAATTCATTATTAAGACATTATTTTTGGGGTATTTCGTGCTTTGTATTGATGTTGATTTTTGCGATGTCAGTTTATTATGTGTATGTAATTGTTTGGTATTTTGCTGCTTTATTTAAATAAAATGTTGGCGATTGATTTTCGTTTTGAATTAATGATGTGTTGTGTTGGCTAATGCTTTGGTTGTGTTTCATATTTTTTATAAATAATTAATTGCTTTGTAGGTTAATGTGTCACTTAATTGGGTGGGTAGCGGGGCAGGGTGGGTTAACCCCTTAATGACTATAGAGGTTATTAACCGCTAAGGTGATTGAGGGGTTATGGGCCATTAGATTGTATTTATTATGTATGTATGCTTTCTGGCAACGGAGGAAAGGGTCCTGCAGTATCGTGATGAGGACATCCATCATATTGCTGTGGTAAGTAGAACTATATTTATTTACTTTATTTATGCTGGTTAATGTGTTTAATAATGGGCAAATAATCTATTATCCATATCTGGATAATAGTTATTTTTCCCATTACTGTACTGTATGTGTTTTGATTGAAATGTAGGCTATGTTTATTTGTTGGCATACAGGGTTGGTACCTAGGTCTGTGGGGACCTATGGAGATCACCTAAGGACCCCAGGATGCCCACGGGTACCACCTGCGGACCCACGAGGGACACCTGCAGGGAAGGACTGGGGGCCCCACGGACCCACAGGGACCACCCGAGGGCCCCCAGACCGCCTTGGGAATCACCCAAGGGCCTTCAGACACCGGAGACCCCTAGACACTGTGGGCACCCCCCACTGGTGCACTGTGGGGCCTGCAGACACCCGTCGGGCCCACCGGGGACTACCATAAGCCAGGGGTATTAAGCCTGTATGTTAAAAAATAAATAATGGTTTTACATTATGGGGGGGACGGGGGAGGGTGTATTGATGCTTAGTAAATCTACATTTAATTCATAGTGTAGATGTTTAATGTCTGGGGACCCCCTGCTTCCCGGGATACAGGCCCCATTATGGGGTGCCGTATCTCCTATGCAAGGAGATGTCCCGATCATGTGATGCAGGAATCCAATGCATAGGAGATACCGGCACCCCATAAAGGGACCTGTATCTCGGGAAGCAGGGGGTCCTCGGACCTCAAACCAACACGGTTCGGCTCCGGAGACCCCCTGCACATCTACACTAGGAATAAAATATATATTAAAAAACATAATTTTCGGATGAGATTTTCGCTGGAAGAGGCGGTTCTCTCTGAGCAGCTCTCTCTGCAGCAGAAATGAATCTCCAGGTTAGGCCTTTTCAGACGGTCGATCCTATTGTTGGCAGCAACTCGCTCGTTTTGGGAAATTTGCTATGCCAGGAAATGAAGGCTTTCTAATACCGTGATATCAACGCTCCAAAAAACGGCGATTTAAATGTCCTTGCGATATTTTTTTTGAACCTTTACTGCATAGGCTCCTAAGGCTTTAGTCTTTAGTCTTACTCCTAGCTTGGTCAAATAACTAAATAGATATATTAGAATTATGCATTTAAATGCCTCTGTTGGTCTATTTATCAAAGTCCCTAGCTCCAAACTGGGACAAAAGTGGAGCAAAACACAGCACCGGATTTAGCAAAGAAAAACAAAGGGATCTATTTCCTTGATAAATATGGACAGTTGTGCTGGTAGTCTTTAATAAATAGACCTCTCCCTGTATTGCTGAATACACCACAGCTCGAGAAATGATTATGTTGTGTTGTGAGTTAGTTTCACCTCACTGCACAGTTTTCTATAAAGATGCAGTATAGATACAGGATTGTAATTAAAAAGGGTTTTGTGTATATATATATATATATGTATACACACACACACACACACACACACACACACACACACACACACTCTGACACACTCTGACACACACACACACACACACACACACACACACACACACACACACACACACACACACACACACACACACACACACACACACACACACACACACACACACACACACACACACACTCTGGGCTTGCCTGGTAAGGAGCCTATACATTAATTCTATCTATGGGACAAGCACCTGCTTTATAGTTGTATGAGAGTGCCATCTGCCCAGTTTTTGATTATATATATATATATATATATATATATATATATATATATATATATATATATATATATATATATATATATATATATAGCCCAGTATCATAAAACCAAAATTAAATTGACTTCTGCTCCAGAATCACTTATATACAATGTATACAGTATTCACTTTGTACAGTATTGTCATTTATGCAGACACTGATTATCCAAAGAATCAATTTTGATGCATTGTATTTGCTATCTTTTTTCATGTAACCAACTTAAAAAGAGCAATTGGCTGCAAATATATGATTAAAACAAATCAATCTTCTTCTGAATTCCTATACCAGTTTACAAATATATGCTTAGCACAAAATAACACAGATGGCATTTTTTCAATTTCAATCAGGATGTACAGTATATGCTGTATATAGTTATACTTATAGAAGTGAAGAGAAGAGAACATTCCATGATTTTGCATATAATTGTAGTGTTCTATAAGTACACATTTTTCATAAAACACAATTCTACTTCACCCCCACAATCATTTATCTCATCATATATTTATTAAATTACAAATTATTTATTTTTAATGTATCTCCTTGTGGTCCCTCTGCTGGTGATTGTGATGCCAAACCATTACCAACAAGTGAAATAAATAGTGGGTAACTACAGTAGGGAGAACTAATCAGTAGACATTTACTAAGAATGATTTCCAAAAAGGTTATTGACTGTAGTCCAGTGCTAGTGAGGCCTTTAATAAGGTCATACGAAATATGTCTGCAGACTATGATTATGACATGATTACTTTTATTTACCTAGTCACAAAAACAAGTGCATATTGTTTTGGAGGCAGCTTGCAATTTCCAAAATGTTACAACCAAGGTAACAGAGTCAGCAACAGATTGAGAACTATATAGTAATCCTGAGAATCCACATGACAGACCAACTCAGTTTATTATTCTGAGAATAATATAAGTATAATCATAAAAACAGAAAACAATCAATAATGAAATCTCCCCGTCTTTATGTGTGGTTTCACCTGCATTACAAACCAGAAATAATAAAAAAGCGTCCAAAAACTCAACCTTTTATGGCAATGCGATTTATAATCCAAATAGAATCAGAAATGCTATTTTTATGATTGACATATTCCAATAACAAGTTATATTAAAATAGAGTAGTATTTTTGTTTAAATGACAGTTCTTTGCATCCTCACCTACAAATCATTTAAAATAAGTGCTAGAGAAGGGTCTCCGACTTGAATGCATATACAATTTAACTTAACCACTTGTTACAGTATATTATGGTGGCTCCTTACTGAGATTACCCAAATTGTGTTCTTTATTGCTTTATATTTCAAAATATAAAGCAGCTTAGACCATTTAATATACAACTACATGTTTTGACATACAATATTTTATTTCGTTATTGCTTAAATTGGATAAAATGAACATCATCCAAGCAAATAAGCACCTTGCTTATAAATGGTGTTGAATTTTTGCTAAATAGCCTCTCCAAACAATGCACATTACTATGCAGGTGCACAACTGTTTCAACAAGTATGTGGAAGCACAAAATCGAAGCAACAGTCAATAACTATTGTTTGAGCAAAGGAAAATATTACAGAGTACATTTGCACGTAAAACTGTGCCAATTTGCCAATTTGAAGAACTGTACAAATAAACCTTACATAATCCACAGCTGCAATTAGAGATAGATTCTCATGTTATTATCTAGTTTGCTGTAGCAGATGACCTTTTTATACAGACTGTCTATTCTCTGTACACACAGTACACAAATAGATGATTTTTACAGTTCCCAAAGTCATAAAAGTCAATTAACATGTGACTTTGAGCATGGGACTATTCGCTATTTAAATGAGGCTGACCACTCACACTACTTTCAGATAGCACATACGTTTGGTTATCAGTCAGGTAAGGAAGCAATTCACCTTCCTTTTATTACTGACTATAATTAACTAACATAAACATGATGCTTTTATGATAAATAAAAGCCAGTGTAGCCATGAACATTAAAACTGAAAGTATGGAGATGTACTGTTGTGTAACGTAGAAACTAATAATTTCAATTCAAATTTAAAAAAAGTAGTAATTGAGAGAATTCATTAAGAAAATAGTATTTGTCTTTTTTAGGAGTTTAAACATTTTTAACAATTATGTAAAGAATTAAATATTCCTCTGTTTAATAAGATTGTGTTCCTTGCTTTCAAGCTCCATAACTTTTTTTAAGCACTTTTCTTAATGATCTACAATTTAAATGGCATGCTAAGCTGCCAAAGAGTATATATCAAACAGTTGGTAGTTGTGTATATACCACGTTGATGCTATTACTAAAGAAATGTTTCCTGCATCTAAATAACAAAAGTATGGGATAATCTATTTGATGTATGTTGGTTTCATGGTAGTAGTAGTAGTAGTAATAATAATAATAATAATAATAATAATAATAATACCCTATTTCCTCAATTCTAAGACACACCTTTTTTTCGATTTTCACATGTCTGAAATCGGAGTGCGTCTTAGAATCGATGTATTATTTTTTTTTAACATGTTTTAGGAGAGGTTCCATGTCAGCGAAGGACGAAGTGTGCGGCGGTGGTTGGAGAGGTCCCACGTCTGCAGATCGTTTAAGATGGACAGCGGGCGGAGTGCGGTGATGCAAGCAGGACTGGTCCCAAGTCTGCAGGTGAATGAAGATAAGAAGACAGCGGGTGTGCAGTGGGGTGCGGCAGCAGGAGATCATAATAGCAGGAGAGCTGAGCAGGAGCAGAGCGGCGTGGGGGAACGGCTTTGGAGGTGCACACTGTAACACCGGAAGTTGACCGGTGTCTGACTTCCGGTTACAGTGTGCACCTCCCAAGCTGTTCCCCTATGCTGGTCTGATCCTGCTCAGCTCTTCTGCTATTATGATCTCCTGCCGCCGCACCCCACCGCATGCCTGGTGTCTTCTTATCTTCATTCACCTGCAGACTTTGGACCTGTCCTGCTGCCGCACACCCACCCGCTGCCATCTTCAACCATCTGCAGACGTGGGACCTCTCCTGCCTCCGCCGCCGCCCGCTTCATCCTCCGCTGACATGGGACCTCTCCTGAAACATTGTAATTGAAAAAGTAATTTTCCTCGAGTGTAATGGCCAAATCGATGGTGCGTCTTACAATCGAAGGCGTCTTACAATCGAGGAAATACGGTAATAATAATATTATTATTATTATTATTAATAAGAAGCAGAATGAATTTCCCTCTTTGAAAAAGGGAATGTAGACATTTATGACAATGTCCTCTGCTATGAGGCAAATATAGACTCATTACCCACTCACCCCTTAAACACGTCAATGTTGAAAGGGTTTGCAGAAGTGGTTGGCATTGGCATTTGGATCATTGGTTTAGTTTAATATCATTAAAAATTGTTAAAAATGGTATACAGCCCATTTGGGTTTGCCAACTAACACAACCTACTCTTACACTGGCGACACACTTTATTCGAGCTTGGCTAGTCCCACGAATTCGGGTATACCCGAGTGTATTGAGGTTTGTGACTGTTTTCTGCCCGAGTGCATTGAGTTATTTTCCAAGCAGGGATTAAAGCATTGTATTCCCGCTGGCTGCAATACTGCACAGTATATATATATATATACTGCATTACAATTCATGAATTTATGCCATCTGGTAGACACGCGAAGCATTGCAGCCTATTAAATCCTAATCATTATCATTTAACAGATCAGCCACCCATCAGCCAGGCATGAACCCAGGCTGGGAAGGCAAATGCAACGGGGCTTGTCAGAGGTGAGGAGCGGCGCATTCCAGGTATCTGCCAGGTACATACCGGGTATTTGCTCGAATAAAGTGTGTCGGTGCAGTATGTTGGCTGATGGAACCTACTGTATGATCTCAGCAAGGAGCACCAAGAACTTACTCAGATACGGGGGCTTGTAAGGCGCTCTGGTGCCAGATAGCAGTCCGTCCAGCTCCTTCCTCTCTTGCGTGCTTCCTCCTCCTCCTCCGCTTCCATTCACAACTCCTGCCAGCCCTTGCAATGCCTTCTCCTTGCCGAAGGTGGAAAATGATCTCTCCCCTCCGGGCTGCACCTCTGGCGCTTCAAACACCTCTGTGTCCGGTACCGAATCCATACCGGGCACATGAAGGTTGCTGCGGTAATCAGCCGCCTGTCGGCCATCAGCGGAGGGTACAAAGGAAGGCATCCAGCAGCGGTCCGAATGGCCCAGGGCTTTGCACTCTTCCGTGCAGTTGGAAAAGAGATCGTTGCCTGCAGAGAGGAGAAGATGCATTCAAGAGAGGGCAAGAGCAGCTGCGGTCCCGGCCCGGGTCACTACACGCAATGCTGGGTCTGGGCATGGGGAGTGCAAGTGCAGAGTACAGTATGTAGGTGTCATTATTTACAATGATTCGTTATACTCACATGCGTGTTGCATCAGGATTAATTGTAAATTAATAAAGATAAAAGGGACTCCCATTATTTACATAGAGCTTTGTATAATCACAAGTGAATAAATCAGACACCTTTCATCGTTTAATTAGATATATAGTATGGTGGATATCTTTCCTTAGCATAATGGACATCTACATTTAAATAGACTGGACAGAAGAAATATAGATATGATACATGTAAGATTACTAGAGGTCTATTTTATGGGATAACACGGTACACACCTCTATCTACTTTTAAATATAAATCAGTTTGCCAAACAGTCTCATGTAGACTAATGTTCAGCCCCTAAACAGCAACTTTACCAAAGCAATGATAATGATCATTTTATTACTACAATACGCTGATTTACATTGATGAATCAATTGCATAAAAATTGCTTTAAATTAACCTAAAAATTCTAAGCACAGGTGATCATCTTTTTACAACAGGGGATTTTGTACTTTGTTTGTTATCTTTACTACAAATTATATAATGATAATGCTATGTAAAATAATCATTAACTATAGAATTATGGGTGGGTGTAGCTACATTTTTTGATGGTTTCTATTAAAAAAGTACTAGAGTGTCTAAGCCCAGATTTTCAGTTAAATGGTTCATATGGTGATGTGGGGTTTAGCACTATATATTTAGTAAATCTGGCTCTTTGTGTGTGGAACAGAGTAATTTGCAGAATATATCTAGCAACTTTGTGATTTGGTACACCACTGGAATATCTCACTTGGCCATAGACGTTGAAAGGAATGTTCTACCACAGAAATGCCCTTCAATGTCCTTCCAATGTATATATTTTTTTAATTGGGCATGGATAATATGCTATTATCTAAAACGGATATGGTAAAGTGTAACCGGTCACACTGCCTGAAGAAAGATTCGCATCATACATGTTTTTATACTTGTATGGTTATTCTCAATCATACTTAGCATATGCCTCACTAATTGTCAGTATCTAGTAGTGGTATGACTTGCAACCCACAGGCATTGAGTCTGATTTCATACCACATTATGTCTGTGCCATAAAGGAACAGATATCTCCTTTCACTTGGTGGCATTAGTTTAAATAGAATACAACTAAAGTAAAATCAATAATATCAATACGGTTGACATTTTATTGACAGCAGGTTTTGTTTATGTTTCATACAGCACAAGATAAAACCTGTTGATCTATATATGATATTTGTATTACCTTGTCTATTTTCCTTTGACTCATAACTGTTCATCTTTCTGCATAAAAGCACCGGGGTTCAATAGGACACATGGCATTGTAATTATATAAAACAAAACTAAAAACAAAAGCAATGCATACAAACCTAAACCACTGTTGTAAACTGATATATATAGCAAGGAAATTTATAAAATGTACACTGTTTAGTACTCCACTGTAGTATATTTAATGTTTATTGTGATTAGACAAAATCTTGTTGCAAATGACAGTGATGAGTTGAATTCAGGTAGCTCAAGTAAGATGAGATGCTGATCCTGATACTATTGACAAACGCCTTAGCTCTCTTTCTGCAAATACCGTACTTGTCCTTACCAACTACACTCAATTTTTTTCCATGTCCTTTAAAGCTATTAAGATTTCAAATGACACATCACACCTCAATTGACTGTTTATGGCTTGGCACTTTAACTGAAAATGTCCTGATACATTTCTATCAGATTACATACACTGAATTGTATGTATAATTATTTCCAGATTGCACATTTTTTGTGTAAACATTAATAGCAAAATAAAAATGTTTTCAATGTTATTTATAGTAATGTATAAACAGCATCAGATTTACTAAGGATACCCGATCATTTTAGGAACTATGAAAAACAGCACCATATCAAATCTAATTGATTTCCCCCCTATATAGCCTCAATCTTGCTGCCAGGAGACTTTGATAAGTGACCCTAGACCAGTGATTCACAACCTTTTTTGTTTAGAGGAACCCTTTTAAGTATTTCGTAAAATCTTGGGGAACCCCTATTTGGATAACACATGTTCGACAGGGGTAAATCACAAAATAGATGTGTAAAGCAGTAGGGGTAATAAATAATAATTTTGAATAAACCATGTGTATATATTTTGTAATGATTTTGGTTTAAACATCACCCACCCTCCCTTGCATCTCACATCACACCCCCTGCATCTCACAACACTCCCCCCCGCCTCTCACATCAAAACCCTGCCTCTCACATCACACCCCTCCCTGCATCTCACATCACCCCACCTGCATCTCACATCACAACCCCCCTGTATCTAACATCACACCCCCTCACATCACACACCCCCTGCATCTCACATAACCTCCCCCTTACATCAACCCCCTTGCCTCTCACATCACACCCCCCTCACATCCCCCCATGGATCTATGATCTCTCTCTCCTCCTCCTCCTCCCCTCTCCCTCCCCCCTCTCCCTCCTTCTCTCTCCTCTTTCCCTCCTTCACTCTCCCTCCTTCTCTCTCTCTCCTCCCTTCTCTCCTCTCTCTCTCCCTTCTTCTGACTCCTTGTCTCTCCCTCATCTCTCTCCTCTCTCGCTCCCTCCTTCTCTCTCCTCTCTCTCTCATTCATTGTCACACTCTCTCACACTCATTCTATCTCCTCTCTCTCCCTCCTTCTCTCTCTCCTTCTCCGTCTCCTTTTCTCTCCTCTCCCTCTTTCTCTCTCCTCCTCTCTCTCTCTCACACGCTCACTCTCTCTCTCACACTCTCTCCTTCTCCCTCCTTCTCTCTCCTCTCTCCCTCCTTCTCTCTCCTCTCTCCCTCCTTCTCTCTGCTGTCCCTATCCTTCTCTCTCCTCTTTCTCTCCCTCCCCTCTCTCTCACACACTCTCACACACACACACACACTCTCTCTCAAACAATCTCTCTCACACACTCTCACACACTCACTCATTCACACACGCAAGCAATGTTTGCAGAAGCAGCAGCAGCCTCACCTCCTCCCCCACCCCAACCCCTCTTCCCATAGCTCACAAGGAAAGTTTGCAGCAGCTGACGGTTCACCCTCTCTTCTCCCCCTACTCCAGTAGCTCAAAAGCCACGTTCCCCCTCTCCCATCCCATATACCTACCTCAGGCAGTAGGTGCTCTATAGCAGCAGGCACAGGAAGTGCCCAGACTGCTAGAGCGTGCTCCTAGGAGGGAGGTGGAGGGAGGAGGGGAGCCAGGGGCTGCAGTGAGTGCGGGCGGAGCCCCAGGATTCCGCGGAGCCCTGGTTGAGAATCACTGCTCTAGACATTCTCCACTTCAAAGGGCAGACATCTACAGTTTTGTAACTGATGTACAGTACACACTGTGGGTGGGTATATATATATATATATATATATATATATATATATATATATATATATATATATATATATATATATATATCAAGTCAGCAACAGGGCACACACAAAACAAAATAAAAAATAAGGGTAAAGGAAGGGTGCATACTGTCTAAAAATATACAGAAAAAGGTCCCAGTGGGGAACCAGATGTTGAGTCAATAAATTTCACTTTTTTTGCATATAGGTGTGCCTGTTTCTCTCTCTCGTAATAAAAAGATCACTTGTGAGCACATTCACGTGTCTTAGGCAGGTCAACGACCCTGCTTTTCACCATTATCCCCAGCATTCCGTGCTTCCACTTCAGCAAGGAATTCTGGAAAATTACATGCAAATGAGCACAGAATGTGTCACCTTTTGTCTGAAAAACCATTATTACATGGATCCCATATAAGCTAATGCTCGCTGTTAACACAGCTTTAAAGCACAGCATGGGAATCAGATGCAAAGCCAGAGAAACCATTCACAGACATGTATCAACCTTAATGGCATAATCAGTGTGAAGTTGATTGTTCTGCTGGCTTTGTATTTTCAGGACTGTAGGTCCACATTTTAAGTTATGGTAGGTGAAAAAATAAACAAGAAACCTCCACCGTATTGCATATAGCAAATAAAAAGATCACTTGTGAGCACATTCACATATCCTAGTCAGGTCTGCAACCCTGCCTTTCACCATTATCCCCAGCATACAGTGCTTACTGCAGCAAGGGATTCTGGGAAATTACATGCAAATGAGTACACAATGTGTCACCTATGCATGTCATTTCCCAGAATCCCTTGCTGCTGTATGCTTGGGATAATGGTGAAAGGCAGGGTTGCATACCTGCCTACAACATGTGAATGTGCTCACAAGTGATCTTTTTATTTTCTATAAGCAATACGGTGGAGGTTTCTTGTTGCCTTTTCACCCACCATAACTTAAAACACACACACACACACACACATATATATATATATATATATATATATATATATATATATATATATATATATATATATATATATATATATATATATATATATATTACAGACTGTGTACTTGATGCATGACAAACATTATAGAAGCCACAATGCAAGGAAATATAACACAATGAGTAAGGAGCATCAATACACTAATCCCCAACAATGTATACTGTATGTGTGCCTACATGAAATGTTCAAGCTCTTTATGAAGTGTAAAACAAATTTAGAAGAGTCTCTCTGACTGAGTAGCTTTATCTTTAACATGTATTATACCGAATACATTATATCTGTTTAGCATTCAACAAGAGCAATGTGTTTTCATTAGATTAATATTGTTAACTGTCCTGTGTCATCTCAATGCCATAAATGCACTTTGTAAAAGTAAAAAGGAGCCCAGCAGAATTATCAACATGTGATAAAGGGCACCAAAGAGTAGGGCTTTTATTACAGATTAATCTCACTTTGTAATGACTTTTATTTTAAATTAACCAATGTACCACATAGTAACTTTGCCTTGAATTCTAACCTTCCATTGATAATAAGTATGCAGAAGTCTGGAAATAAATTACTGATCAGTGAGCTGTTGAAGAATGCAGACGTGAACTGCAGCTGGGATTAAAGAATCAGAGATGGGAAGTATGCAAGAACCATAAAGAGTTTCATACAGAAACCGACAAGTTCAATCTTTTATATTCCCTCGTGAAAATACAAATAATGAGAAGGGAAGGTATTAAATAATTGGAATGAGTTTTTTTTTAAAAACCTTTCTTTTGCCACATGATTGATTATGCTATGAATTTCAAAGGTTTGTTAACATTAAACGTGTCCCTACACGAAACAAATCAAGATTCATTATTGGGAAAAGGTATCAGAAAAATGTTGAGTTATATATTTTATCTAAGGTGAAGATCAAAAACTGTAGAACCCGTTTAAAAACAGCAAACAAACTGTTCCATTATTATGGCCAACTGGCACTGTTTTAATGGATGTAAAAAATGCTAGGGAAGAAGAGGTCTTTAAAATAAATTGCAGATTTTAAATCAACTACTGATGAATAGCTCAGTATGCAAGTCCTGACATCTATTCATGTGACATTGTTCCCTCTCCCTGGGAGAAGGGCAAAGGGTCTAATTATGCATGTAAGAGGAGGGTGGGAAAAGTAGGTTGGATTGAGGCAGAATGTAAGGTGCATTTTACATACATTGAGTCGTTAAACCCAAGAAGATGAGTTGTGGATTCGTACTATGGAGACTATTTAAATTCCCTGATTAATGTCAGAAAATGCAATTAAAATGTTAGCTTTTCTGTTGGAAAATTAATACAAATCACATTTTATTAACAATGCCTCACTGCACTCTCTGGATCTCTGTAGGAAGAAGCTAAAAGGGAAACTGTGTATGAGTATGGTGGGTGTGTGAGTCTCTGTGAGTATGACATCAATATTATTTCACAAGTGATGTGAGAAAATGTGTTTTGAATTTGATTAACGGATCGTACAGTTTAGACTCCTGGTAAGAAAAATCCAACTGATATGTTTTTACTTTATTATTATCCCCACATTGTGAATATTTAAATAAATACTACAAAATACATTCCCAGAACACAAAACATCCTGCAGTTAGGATATTGATGTAATACAAAGCAAACTTGGTACTTACTACTTACATAACTTTATTCACCACACAGTTTGAGACCATGCATCTGTTAGCTTGTATGATGACATTTTATTGAGCACACTTGGCAGATCATCAACAATTAAAAAATGTGTTATGAGGCAATCGCCTTTACTTTGTTCTTATTTCATTGCACCCTTATGTGGAATCATTAGTTAGACAAACACCAATATGCAACAAGTATAGAAGTAAAATGAAATAACCATGGACATGTATAGGGTAACCATTGTGTTTTCTTTAACATTAATTTCCCAAATTATTATTTTGAGAATGTTTTCCTGTTTGCTGATGTGGAAGCTATCAGTAACAATAAGAAAACTTTGCCATCAGTGACTAAGGAAAAATGACGTTTGGTTTGCACGGTACCATTGATATATTTTAATATAATCATAGAATGCTACTGCACACATGAAGACTATCTTCTACAGATTGGTTAATCAGATTGGTTAATTGGTTTATATATATATATATATATATATATATATATATATATGTATGTATGTATGTATGTATGTATGTATGTATGTATGTATGTATGTATGTATATATATATATATATATATATATATATATATATATATATATATATATATATATCTTGTTAGCATATTCACATGTCTTAGACAGGTCTGAAACCCTGCCTTTCACCATTATCACCTAGTTTCTTGTTGCCTTTTCCACCTACCATAACTTAAAATGTGATGATGATATATATATATATATATATATATATATATATATATATATATATATATATATATACCATTAATTACCATTGTAATTTGGTTTTACCACAAAGAGCTTCATGCAGCACAAATTATTTATATATATATATATATATATATATATATATATATATATATATATATATATATATATATATATGCATTTGTGCGGCATGAAGCTCTTTGTGGTAAAACCAAATTACAATGGTTGAGAACAGCATACAAGTATATATGTCCACATAGTTCTAAGTCAATTGTATTGCTATTTTAATATTTACACACTGTTTTATTCACAGAAGACATTGTTACTAAATCCAGAAAGACACCTACAGGCCAGTCCTAGTGTTTCTAAATCCTAGATGCCATGAATACTCTGGATCTCAAAAGCATGTCTGATTTAAAATCACCCACCATGATGTTCAATAACCCACTGCAACATTGAATACATTAAACTATAGATCTAAACCAGTGGCCAGAAAAATTGAGAGATTACAGGTAGAGTTAAGTTATAAATGAATGTCCACTTTCTAAATCGAGCGTAAAATTGCCAAGAAGAGCAAATTATCTGAGATCAATGATAAAGTACATGATTTTTATACAGATGTACATCTGAAGTGCAAACACATATCATTGCCTTCTAGAAAATCCAGGAGTGAAATATCTCACAATATAATTCCCTTAAGCAGGTGGTAAAAACAGTAAGATGTTAGTGAAATCGACAACCCCCTATGAATAAGGACTAGTAGTTTTTAAAAAAATGTCCATCCCTAATTCTTGACTGGTAGAACATGTCAAACACGTTTTGTTTCTTAGAAGGGTCCGACAAAATGCTTAATAAAATTAATATGTGGTCATTGAAACAAACCAGAATCTGTGACACCTTTTCCTTAGCAAATGTGGAGAAAATGTGCATTTTATTGCTTCATGGATTTTCAACAAATTGTCATAATCATTATTTACCCACAATCCATCAAGAAATCCAGCAGCATATGGAACGACTCTCTAGTAACCAAAAGGTTACCACTATCTAATGTAAACAAAACCTCCAAAACAGCACTTAAACATATTAACTTTGCTAACCAAATGATGTTTACAAAGAAAAACACCCAGATCTCCATTTATGTCAAACATATGTTGTCTTATTTTGACAAAGTGTACTTTTTGGTAATGGATTTTGAAAAACAACACATGGTTGTGTGACTGATGTTTTAAAATGCAGGCATTGAGAATACTGTAACTAAGGTCCATTATTAAAGAAACACAGGATCATTAATCAAAGTTCCATTGGAGCATAAAAAATACCAACATTTATGAAATGTAAAAATAAATAACTCAAATCAATGGGGGGGGGGGGGGGTTTGTCTGTTGATATTTATAGTTTTTTTTTATCACATTGAGCAAGCTTTAAAGGTCCATCCCACAAAGGGGTGAAAACTTGTACCTGTAATTGGCTTCCTTAGAAAAGGGCAAACACCTTTATAGTAACTGTTTTACTTATTTGTATTTTGTGAAAAATTGAAGTTTTGCTTTTTTTGGTAACACTAGATTCAAGTAGGTCAGCAACATAATTTTATCTGTTTGGCTAAAAAAGCAAAAATACATTTAACTGTACAGTAGCTATTGGCACTTACAGTTTATCACCTAATTAGACAAAGATTTAGAAAAAATGCACATGTTTACCATAGAGAAGTTAAATTTGCAAAAAATATGTAAATATAGTTACACATTTTTTTAAATATTTTTAAGATGACAGTCACCTCCATGTAACCTATTAAACATGACTTTCTCTTTAGTTGATAACCTCTATATTTAACAGAAAAACCTTATCCTTACCTTTCTGGTGGTTGTGTTAACATTGTCTACACCGATTATATATATATATATATATATAACGGATATTTACCAGACGTTGATCCGGGAAACAGAGACAGCACACAGCAAGGTTGGTATAAAAAACTATATTCACATAAATAGTACAAGGCACTGCATCCAACGTTTCGGCCAACGGAACGTGACCTTCCTCAGGGATGTGCCTATAGTTTTTTGTACCAACCTTGATGTGTGCTGTCTTTATTTCCTGGATCAACGTCTGGTAAATATCCATTTTGTATGTTCATATAGGATAGTTAACAATGTGCCAACTGTCTCTCTATTTTATATATATATATGAATGAGATTATTGACTGTTTTGTGTGTGGTTAGTTTTCTACATAGATGCTCAAAGAGTTTCTCCTCTTGCATCTGTTGGCAAAACAATATCATTTGTACGAATCCCTATTTAAGAATAACAGTCTGGGAATTTGCCTACTATTGCAGCTGGGCATCATATTAACATAGATATAATGTTAGTTTCTTTACTGCATGGGCATATATTATTTGCATGTTGTCTAACAAAAACAGCAGATGTTAATTAAGTATTCTGTGCTTTATAATTACAAACCATTATACTGATATACTAACCTTAAAACCTCATGCAAATAGGGGCATTTAAATTAAAAACTGTGAAAATAACAAGATGCTGCTACTGTCTGCTGGTAACCTCAAACGCTTACATTAGATCAATCGTTTTATAATAAAATAGGTTGAGACAGACTCCTTTAAGACAAGACAATAATAAATCAGAGCCCCACATATAGGGGAAAATAAAGGGATCTCTGTGCTCGAATGTAAACTTCTGGCAAGTCCTAGTTAGTGTGCAGGTTCCCAGACACTAAATAGACGCTCTGTTCACTTTAGCATGAAGTCCCACAAGGAGCAACGACCTCCAGGGATTCTTGGCTCTTCTGAACTCTCATTAGGTCTGCATATTAATGACTTGTAGAAATAGAAAGGGACCCTTGAGTATAGACTTTTCTATTCAAAGGGTTTCCCATAGCTGGAGCACACAATGCAGCAAAATGTAGGCAAGCCAGAGGCCAAGACAGAAGCCTCTCATATCTTGAGCAACGTCTGCTTCTGCAAATTCTGCCTATTGCCTGGCAATGGCTAGGATAATAATGTTTATATCATTGCACTCACTGGAAATGGATGAAGAGCATGGAGACATCTGGAGAATTAATTTCTATAGTTACTGGCCTCCATTATGAAATGTATTCAAGAGCCTGCGACAAACCGCATTAAGCACTAATCCTGGACTACATTCAAGTTTAAAGAACTGTTGAATTGTTGTTTAAGACAAGTTCACTAATTATTCTGTGCCCTGTTGGTTGTTTTTGACTGACTTTAGATATGCCTTCTGATAAGTAGAAATATATGCATGTATATACTGTTATATATACACTATAGTATGTATACTGTGTATGTATGTGTGTGTATATATATATATATATATATATATATATATATATATATATATATATATATATATATATATATATATATATATATATATATATATATATTTATATATATATTATTTTTTAATTGTTCATTGATTGTTACTGAATAATAAATCTAGTCATAAAGTTATTATATTTATGATAAATTAAATTTGGAAAAGCAGGAAGAACATCAATAAACTACCCATTAAATGTTATGCAATATTTACATTTAATAACTTGCACGTTGAATTGTTTATGCCGTTTTAAAAACTTAAATATTTGTGTCAACTAGATGAATATATTTATGATGACTACACATACATACATACATACATACATACATGCATGCACACATACTGCTAATTTGCAGATTCACAATGTTTTTCATATTTTCACATTTCTATTTTTCATGACAAACATGATTCTAATCATTAGATACTTTTCTATATTAAACTTTTTAATTTTGCTTAAGAGGTTCTCAATTTTTAGAAGATCAACTTTTAGAATCCACAAACAAAGAAGAACTATATTTTGAAGGTAAGAAAGTGTTAAAAGATTCAATTTTCAGATTCTGTTTTCATCAGACTTACCAGAGGACTGACCTCGATTAGTGGCGTCATGATCACTGTCTCCTTGCTCACTGTCTCCGTGACCACTGTCCTTAGAGCTTACTATGTCTGCTTCCTGGAATGCAGAACTGGAAACAGAAAGATCAGAATATTGAGATACACATAAGGAGGGAAGACTTATAAAATATTCTTCTGCCATCATATGGACACACAAGGTGCTGCACTAGAAAATAAAATCTCTATACATTAATGCTACTGATTGTTCTTTTTTAATTTTTATATGTAGCCAGAATTAAACTAACAATCTCAATAATTTGGAGGGTACATTGAGCCCATCAACATAGCTCACTTAAAATGATATATCTGAGTTACATTATTGGTATTATTATTTTTAATACTAATGCTGGTGTTGTTTTTGTCATTATCTTGAATGTAGCTTATTTGATTATCATTATATATGAACGGTATATACCAAAAAGGTTATACAGAACAGCACATAAATGTTTCTTCCACAATATTTTTGCCAAGTTTTACAATGATTAATGTTATTTGGAATTCCTGTGTTCTTAAACTGTAAGTATCTAAGGTGATTACCAGATTCACAAATATGACTTCTGTAGGAACTGACATAAATTTGGAGATAGGTTGAAAACAAAAAGTCCAAAAGGAGTTCATACCTGTTTACCCGTCGAGGTCTGTCAACTAGATAACTGAGCTCAGTGCGTTGGTGTTTGTTCTAGAAAAAATAAATGAAACACAATTGGACTTCAAATGTCAATGCAAGCAACATCAAACAGCTTAGAGCTACTGGGCTGTTTGATTAAAAGTGGATATAGAGACTTAAAGGGCACTAGCAGTTCATAAGTATAAAAGGGGATTGAAAGTTGCTTTTTTTCACTGTTCTGTGTACCATAAAATGTGGGATAAAATAAACACATATGAAAGGGTAGAATACACACACCAGTATATAAGGTATGATGACATGTGTTGATCCCAGTATAGCTAAAAGATACATACCCTTATAAAGGCACTCAGAAAAAATGGGTGGGGTTTAAAACAGATCAGACATACTGTACAAGATTCTGTGTATGAATACCAATTATTGTGAAAGATAAAAGGTTCCTGTATCAAAGGGGAAAATACACTGTGCACAGCTTGTTTATTTTATACAATAGATCTTAAATTAAGATTGCATCACAGGAGTAACTTTGAGAAAAAGGTTGAAATATAGGCTTACATAACATAAACAAGATAATTAATGTTTTTCGGTTTCTCCATTTTACTTTACATGAAAAGACTAGACAGGCTACAGTCATTACATATTAATGCAAAACGTCACTATATAATGCTATGGAAAGCTTCCAAAATCGAATTTTGTCGACTAATAATCAATTATTTGCACATACTACTTGTAAATAAATATGGATGATACATTTTGACACCAAAAGGACAATATAATAATTTGACCAACAAATCTACAAAAATATAAAACAAAATTGACTAATGCAAGACATCCATGGGTAAAGTAAATGAAGGTACACCTTGGAACACTGTATTGTAAATTATCTGTAGCAGACTTCATTCAAATTCAAACGGTGTGAGCTGTTGGCTGCAACAGATTTCTAATAGAATTCTAATGTCCAGTATTAAGACAAACCAATATAAAACAAAATAATGTACAACTTCACAACCATACATCGTTAAATGGCTGGCACTTTCTATACACACTGTTGTATTAGATTGGAATGCACAATAGCATTCAAATATATTACTTGTGCATAATACATAACGCAATTCATATACTGTATTACAGGAAGATGGGGATAAAGAAGAAGAACATAGATTACTAAAAAAGGTAAAATATGGAAAAGGGCAATGAAAAAAAAAGACTGCAATAGGATGATATTGACTAGAAAGTAGACAGGAAACCAAAGGATGCAACAGTGCAAGGAGATCTAGCGTCTTTGGACTGGGTAAATAAGCGTGGAAAAGGGATTTGCAGATAACAAAGGATCAGTAACATCTGGTTACAAGAGGAAATAACTTTAAAACGTTAACGTATTTAAAAAAAACAGCTTAGCTGAAAAAAAAATCAGTGCAATAGCAATGTACGTGACATAAATAGACAAGTGGCTCATCCCTGATCAGACTGGGTCTGCCTTACCTCACTGGACAAAATACTGCCATTGGAAATGATGTCTGGCTGTTGGTCAGTGTACCCTGTCACTATGGCCCCACAAGGATTGTGCTCAGTGTCCGTGCTCCTAGATGGGCTGCAGGGCTTGAGAAACATAAGGTCAGTCTTGGCAGACTCAGGAGTCAGACAGACCTGGTAGCAGTAATTCTGATTGTGATGATGAGATCCGAAACTACCAGATTCCTCAAGGGGCACCTGGGTAGCGCTGGCCACATTGGAACTTTGCACCAACATAATGTCCGACTTGCTGAGCTTTTTCTTGCGAGCCCTGGCGTGCCTGCTACAGCAGGAACAGCAACACATGCAGCAGTCGCTGGCGAGGCAGCTGTAGATGTTTAGCTTCTTTTCCTTCTGGCACCTGATGGCCAGCACTATCATGGCCAGTAGGAAGATAAAGGAGACGGAGCCAAGGGCGATGATGAGGATGAGAGTGAGATCCAGAGCAGTGTCGATGGTGCGCTTATCTCCTCCCCGCCTCTCTACTGAGTTATCCACGATTTGAACCTGAATAAGGGAAGTAGAGGACAGCGGGGGCTGTCCGTGGTCCCTCACCTCCACCACTAACTCAAACGGTCTGTGTGGGTCCCTTTTGCTGGGCACCTTGCGGGCTGTCCTCAGCTCCCCGGTTCTCCAGTCCATGCGGAACAGGCTCATCTCATTGCCCCTTAAAATACTATAAGTCAGCCGGGCATTTTCGCTTTCGTCCAAGTCCACTGCTACAACGCGGGTCAGGAGGTAGCCTGGCTCGGCCGACCTGGGAAGAAGCTCCTTTGCCGTCCCGTTGCTGCCTTGGGGAGATACGATCGAGGGAGCGTTGTCATTCTGATCAACAATGATAATATTCACGCTGGCATTGCTGGCCAGAGGTGGGGTGCCCCCGTCCCTGGCCTCAACCATGAAACTGAAGTCCTTGAGCTGCTCATAATCAAATGTGCGTAGGGCGTAGAGGTAGCCGTTTTCTGAGTTGATGGACACATATGTGAAGACTGACATGCCCTGGATGTCACACTCCAGGATGGAGTAGAAGACATTGGCGTTTTCTTCTTCATCCTTGTCTGTGGCGCTCACGGCAGAGATGTAAGCCCCGGGTACGTTATTCTCAGTCACATACACATTGTAAATCGCCTGGCTGAAGCGGGGAGAGTTATCATTCATGTCGGCCACCTGCACCTGTATAGACTTGGTGGAGCTGAGGGGCGGGGAGCCCTTGTCCCGGGCCAGCACTGTGACTGTGTATGATGTGGCTACCTCCCGGTCCAACGTTCCGTCTGTCACAACAGTGTAGTAGTTCTTGAAGGAGGACTTCAGGCGGAATGGCACATCTTCCAGGATTTCGCAATGTATCTGCCCGTTCTCTTCTGAGTCCCTGTCTATGACACTGAAAAGCGCCACCACTGTTCCCGGGGAGGCTCCCTCACTCACGGCATCCTTTACTGTGCTGAAGCTGATCTCTGGTGGGTTGTCATTGAGGTCCAGCACCTTTACCAAAACCTTGCAGTGAGCAGGGACGGCGTTTGGCCCCATATCTTTCGCCTGGACATATACCTGGTACATGCTGTTTTCCTCGTAGTCCAGGTCACCGCTAATCTCGATGCGACCTGTACGAGGGTCCATACCGAAGATCTCCCGGGCACGGGGAGAGATGTGACTGCTAAAGGAATACACCACCTCCCCGTTTTGACCTTCATCTTGGTCGGTGGCATTGAGCTGAATCACAAGGGTTCCGGGGAGGGAGTTTTCCTGTAGAGAAACGGAGTAGACTGTCTGATCAAAAACAGGCACATTGTCATTGGAGTCCAACACCTTGATGGAAAGCAGAGCAGTGCCCGTCCTTTGGGGCATTCCCCCATCCACAGCAGTCAGGACATACCTGTGAAGGGCTTGCTGCTCCCTGTCCAGCGGCTTCTCGAGCACCAGCTCGGCGAACTTGTTGCCATCCCCTTGGGTCTGCACGTCCAGGTGGAAGTAGCTGTTGGGGGTGATCTCGTAGGAGCGAAGAGAGTTGGTGCCCACATCCTGGTCGTAGGCGCTCTCCAGTGGGAACCGGGTACCAGGGGTGGCGCTCTCTGAGATTTCCACCATGATGTCTGGCTCAGGGAAAGCCGGAGGGTTATCGTTGATGTCCAACACCTCGATCTCCACTCGGAAAAACTCCAGAGGGTTCTCCAAGAAGACCTCGAGGTGCAGCAGACAGGACGGGATCTGCTTGCAGATCTGCTCCCTGTCTATCTTCTCGTTCACGTACAGCACTCCATTCTCCAGGTTGAGTTCCAGGTAAGGGGTCCTTGAGTTAGGCGCAGTTTGAAACCTGCGGCTGGAAAGTTTTGTAATGTCCAGCCCCAAATCCTCAGCGATATTCCCCACGAAAGTGCCATGATCCCTTTCCTCCTGCACTGTGTATCGAAGCTGGGAAAGCGCACCATCCACAACGCAGACCAGTAAAAATAACACAATCATCTCCAAAAAGAGAAAATAGGTAACAAGGTAAAAAAAAAAAAAAAAGAGTCGAAAATAAAAAATATATCTGTAAAAAATTGCACTTATTTTATTCCTCCCCCTTGGAGCTCTCCGTCACTGACTCACACTAAAGCAAATGAAGACAGGCATTCCCTCATCAGGATTCTTTGCAGCCACCAAGTGATATACAATTCCCTTTTATTCCGCTGTCCTTTGTAAACGACAAATTCCAAGTAATATAGTCCTGTGTTATTTTTCTAAGATTGTCATGTCCCCTTCCAAGTCAAACAGCGTATTAGATCCACTGCACATAGTTTTTCTGGTACAGATTCACAGATGTTAATTATTGATAAGCATCAAGATTGTTTAAAAATGCACTGCTTTGCAATTGTAAGAAGAAAAAGCTTCAATGGCTCATTTATCTTTTACTTTATTTCCCGGTGTCTCCAAAGTCCACAAATTCCATTCTGATGCTTCTCTCTATTTGTACTTTTTTTTTTTGTACATTGATTATTTATTTGGCTCCCCCCCTGTCCTACTCCAGCTCCTGTGATCTCTGCTGGCAGTGTCTGAGCTCCGAGCTCTCAGCTTATCTGTTTTTGCGCAGCGCCCTCCTCCTGCCAACCAATAGGTAGTCAGCTACGCCCATAGGGGCTGGGCAGCTCAGAGACGTCACTCTATTAGCGTCCCACCGTCACTAAGAGGAGGGGGTGGGGGAGCAAGGAAAGGGATGCAAAAGGCAGACACAGAGAAGGGAAGAGTAACCTTCTCTATCTTTAATCCGCTGACCGTGGTCTGTCTCCAGTTGTTGACATCACCACCAGCCTCTCAGGGGATAGTATTAGCAAACTGTGAGCGTCTATGAGACTGAAGCTCATATATTAAATAACAGAAAGGATGCCCCTCCTACAGGACATTTTCTATTCCGGGAGGTGATCGTTTTTGGTACACACAGGGAAAGTTCCTAGCATCAGCGACCTAAGTGGGGGAACTCAAACTAGAGGATTTTCATTCAATGAATTGAAACTACCTCAATGAAACCAGAGCTTGTGATTGTGACGAGCTGCAGCTTGTGTTTCACCCAGCACTTGCTGGTATTATTAGAGACAAGGAAACATTTTTAGTGCCAGGAGAGACCAAAAAAGCATATTGAAAGGCAACGAGTTTAATTCTTCAATTCTTCCATGGACACTGAAGGAATTAACCAGGAGGTCACCTGTTATCACATTTATATTTGGCTTCATACTATCGCATAGATGGCATCTTAGAAAAAATATTTTGGTGGTCACCCTATTATTTATAATTTATACAACGGGGGGGGGGGGTGTATGTGTGTGTGTGTGTGTGTGTGTGTGTGTGTGTGTGTGTGTGTGTGTGTGTGTGTGTGTGTGTGTGTGTGTGTGTGTATGTATATATATATATATATATATATATATATTTGTTTTTTACTTATTGAAAGCTTTGCATCATCGATTGTGCCTTGTCTGGGTGCCTAGTAAACCAACGGCAATTCACCTCGGTTCCGGTTCACTGTATTGCTACTAAGGGTATGGGAGCTTTCTGCTCCCATACATTTGATTGCATTGCCCTCGATGCCTTGCATTGATTTGATGCACAGCATGTCAACGAGCGCTAAATGTGCACAATTAGAATTATAATATTTTAAATATTGTTATTCAAGTTAGTACTTCACACACAATTGCACTAGACAAAAAGAGTGAGGATGTGGAAGACGTGGAAAGGAAATGGAAAGGTGAACTGTCTCATTCATGGATCAATGTACATGTATATGTCATCTAACCCAGCAAGCAATTGATGAGTTGCCTGGTGACTCATGAGTGGGACTTGTTAGGTTTCACACACTAAAAATCACGGCGGGCTAAAACAAATGGATGTGTTTAACTAAAGCTTATCAGTAGGCGTTGTTTTCACCACAAAGTCTGTCCTCACTTGAATAAAAATGCGCTCAGTAATATTGCAAATAATATAAATACTTCTTACCATTTATACTGCTATCAGCATTTCACACTGTAAATTATATTCAAATCAAGTCAAACACACATCATCACGTGTGCATTGAATTTGTTTCAAGTTATTTTCTATTATAAGTCACCCATACCACATAATAATTATGAAGGGAGTAAATAGCCTGTCTAATTAGTTTTGGCCATATATTTGTAATATTTTAAAGATGTTGCAATTCAAGAGATATCACTCGGGAATATATATTTTTTATTCTTAGTGTCATTGGAAAAATGATAATATATTGCAAAATGGCAAATTGTCTTCCCAGCTTCAGTGTATGCGTGTGTTGGGCAGAGGGCTGTATGAGCTTCAATGTACCTTCTTCATCACGTCAAAGCCTGGGATGCAAGCAGCTCTGAGAAAGGACTCGTGGATCAATGCAAGGGACATCATGGTTTAGCAGCATAATAACTCAGTCGCTTCATGGATACACTCTTTTTATTTGTAACGCATTATTGGAAGGAAGCAGTGTGACAGATACCGTTTATTTTGGAAATGCTTGAGCGTTGGGGAAGCTGTGATCAGATTTGAGTCGTTGGATATCAGCACAACAGATAATGGATATTATTAGAACAGGTATTGCCACAGGGAAGTTTAATTAAAACAGTCTGGTACAGTGTTTGATCCTCAAGGAATGGTTATGATATTAATCTACAGAACCAGCGCCAGTAATGATGGAAAATAGGATATTATCATTCCTTTTATATTCTGAAAGTAATGCTACGCTTTTTACACGTTATATGATGTAAAATCTAGTTTCTTAAACTTTTCTCTCAAGAGAATATTTGATATTGGTTTAGAAGCCATGCAATAGATTCAATTGATTGTACATTATCACTGTCTGCTGTAGCATATTGATGTAGATTGTTACAGATTATTTGCAATTGTAGGCTGAAGGCTCCCCCTAGCGTATGAATTGAGGCCTTACAAGAGCCTTTAAGATTTTCCTAACATTTTTTCCCTGTGCTCTTATTTCCCTGCTGTTTCTCTCTTCCTTTAGGGCTTTTGTAAATGTATTTATTGATTCAGGTGATCTGTTTCCTCTCCGCTGTAAAATTACACGGGCCATGTATATTAACATTGTTCTGCTACAAGAACGAGTGCAGAAAAAAGCACGGGATTGCTGACAATATCATTTTTTTCCCTTAACATATATATATTTTTTTTTTCCTCTAAAAATTGTACTTCATTACGCATGTCCTTGATTAACTAAAGCGATTGATGGAACGTTTGGTGCATAATTTTAGCATATGTTTCTGCTTGAAATATCTTAAGGCAGTTTTGAAGTGCACTGCAGTGAGTGCAGTCAGACTACTCTACTGAGAGCTATAACAACAGTTGAGTTGCACAGTCCTACCAGTAAGAGGATGTTGCTTATAACGATAACAATCCCACCCTACAAGTCTTCCACCCTCTTGCAGACATGCTTTGCAATTCTCCCGACCAAATGATGAGCCAGTATTTATTATGTTGTTGAATGTTAGAAATAACTTTGATTTAATCTAATTAAATAAAACAATTTGCTCTGATTTATTATAAAATTATTAATACATGAATGTATTATATGTGGACTTTCATAAGAATATTCATTGCTTCACGTGTGATACAGTAGTTAAAAATAACTCTTCAGTATCATTGTGAGATTTCTGAAGTATTTAATTTGAGTGTTAATCACTAGAATAATTTATAATTTCACGATTGCATTTTTTTTTCAAATCTTTTTTTTTTTAATTAATTTTGTACCTTGGTTTGTATGAAGAAATTGAAGAGGCAGTTTTGACCTATGACATTTACGGTATGTGTGTATTTACAGTTAACATTGGGTTGTCTAATCTTAAAAGAAGAGCGAGATTGTAGCATAGTATATGCATAGTATATGTATAGTAATTCCCATGTAGGCTTTTTATAGTGTACAGTATGTGGTCAGTGTTATTATTGTTAAAATGTGTCTTAAATGAACCATATGTGCTGCTTCCTACTCCATTGTGATGTCTTTCTTAAAATTGCAATACATTACGACAAATAAGATAATGCAATTGCGGTTCTTTATGTCCTTTGATAAGAATACGGGTTGTTACGCTATCTGCGCATGGATAACTGACTGCTTGCAGTGGTTTAAAATGACTTGAAAGTAATCTAACTCTAAATCCTCTTATTATTATTGCACTGTGTGCACAGAGCTTCAAAATAGGAGTTCGTTTTTTCCCTGTAAGAAATACTGTAGAATGGAGATGGAGGTTTGGATGTTCAACACTTTGCCTGCTGCAAACCTTCAGCTATTCTAACGATCTTGACATGAAGTATAGAGAGACCATGCTGTGTTCACGTATCAGACAAGCAGGGGGCAGCGACAACAAACAAAGAACTTTCAATTAGAAAACCACCTTCAGGGTGATACCTATACACTTTAATCCTCTAAAAGGCATTCTCTCTGCAGGGTCACTTTGCAGTTGAATGTTTTAAGAGCAATGGCCATTTCAGTTTAAAACTGTTTGTCAAAAATTATATATTAGCTGTTGTTTAAGAGACACTTGTATCCCTTCTTCTGGTCAAAGAGTGCACATGAAAAATTATATTTTATACATTAACTAGGCAACAATTTTATATTTTCCAATCATTTTTTTTAAAGCTCTGTATGTCTTATTATTTCAAGTTTCTGATCTACGAGTTTTACTTCTTCTCTATTTAGTGCTTATTTTGGTCTAATGTAAATTATACAGTATTTGCATGTAGTTTAATATTATACTTTATTTTCTGAAAGTTAGAACTTTAATCAGACCTGTAGAGTTTCACAGGGGATATACTTGTTACACATAATTAGCTCTCTGACAAGAGTTATTAACTTGAGAAATTACATTATCAGAAATATATGTTTTAGAAAATACTTGAAATGGACACCTAATGCAATAATATAAATTACCATTGATGGGTCTATTTATCAAAGACTCTAAGATGCAAAGCTTGGGTGATACCAGTGCAAAGAACAGCAGAATATTATTTTTCATTTGCAAATCTTTTGAAATGTTTTGCCCCAGTTTTGCAGCCAGGAGACATTATTTACAGTATCATAATCATATTAAATAAGTAATAATATAAAGACATTTTAGAAACTAGATTTTACGTTTTAAAAAGTGTAGCATGACCAATGCAAAACTCGTGCAAATATGTTGCTCCCGTTTTGCAGCCAAGAGACGTTGATAAATAATCTTGGTCTCCACTAATGTAATTATTCAAGTTCAGATGCTGCATGAGGCATTTTACTAAATGGGAATGTATTAATTAATCCTATCCAAGTATGTCTTAAAACATAGCCAAACCTTTTGTACTTATATACTTTTTTCCCATTGTCACTTGTCCAATACATTGTCTTTTCAGCTTGTAATTGCCTGTGTGAATGAAGACACATTATTTATTTAAAAGTCCCTTTTGCTCTATAATGTCATGTAATAATGTAAGTAAATTACTTCAAACAATGCCAACCCATCTCTTAGTTTAAGGAATTAGCAAGTGTTTTTTTAAAATGTGTTCCTATACTAGCTCTTATCTGAGATCAACATTTTTATCTATGAATAGGAACTACGGTACTACAATATCTATTAATAAAAACTTGTAGAGATTTTATTTTTCTTTGTAAATACATATTGAGGTCTATTTATGAAAGTGTTCTGGCTGAAAAACTGTGGCAAAAATAACTGAAACAGAAATTAAATCTCATTACTCCCAGTGAGTAAATTGATAAATTAAGTACCTTTTTTGAACTCACTTTGAGTGAGTTTTTTAGCAGATAGATTTTAAAGCTGCAGACCAAAAAATATCCTGCATATGTGTATTTTTTAAATAAATCAGTTCTGTATTATTGAAAAAACATGTAGCATTTAAAAAAAACAACAACTCTGAATGACATTTTTAATGTATTATACTGAAACAAGCATTTTTGTTTCTATAGCAACCATTTACAATGTCACATCCCCTTCCTCTTCTGAAACAGGCTCTGGCACAACTGTTTGTGAGCCCTGCCCTCTGTCTAGCCATGCACCAACATGTTCTTCCCCAGAGAACTTTGCATCTTTGGTCCTCATCTACTGCATGGACAGCCATTTAGTGAACCCCTGAGCCAAATCTATGCAGATCGATCACAGGAGAACAGATCAATAAACAACATAGCTAATTACTTATCATTGTGAGGAATGTATTGATGCACATACTAAAGGGAAAAATATAGTAAAAAAAAAACAAAAATGGCAGCTTGCACAGCTACTTTAATAAAGTAACTATAAAGTGTTTGGCTCTACTTTTGTTACACACTGCCCACTAGTTAAATAAGATTACAGTACTAAGCATAGTTGGTCTTTGCATATAACAAGTATATTGTTTAATTTTTTGAGCGTTGATGGTACTATCATTTCCATGATCTAATATTGTTTTACTTCTGAAAACATACCTTCTATTTTCCCTATAATCTTTATTTCACGCCATATATGCAACAAAGTTTATTTTTTAGGGCATAGATTTCTGCTGCTTATGGAAAAAATAAAAAATATTGCATGTATTGCATGTATTGAATATTAGTATTATTTAATATACATCATAGTATAGTTCAACACATAACATGAGGTTTGCACTTAAAGTAAAAAACTTTCCTGGGATTAATGTGAGACATACTATATACACAATATAGATCTCACTCACATGGCCTTGTGTGAGCGCTGTTGTATAATGGTGTCTTGAGATCTTCTAAGGTAGAGCCCACACGGTCGTCTTCCGCTTCGGTGTTCTTACGTCTGGTAAGGTAATCTCCTCCTCGGTATAGATATACACATATACAGCGAAAAGTCAGTCCATGTGGGAGATGTGGGGTGTGCAGGGAAGAGGGATCAGGTTGACCTTAATGCTCAAACCTGCACTTCCCCTTGACAGAATATAATGGGGGAAATACACTACAAATAAATAAGATTCCACTCACACGGCCCTATGTGAGTGCTTGTACTCAGAAGTATCCTGCTGATTACGTCTGGATACTGCACACTCCGTATCTGCTTTGACTCCCCCTCAGTGTAAATACACAAAGAGACAGCCAGTATCAGTTTGGTGTGATATAAACATGTGCTCAGTGCCAGCACTGTAAGGGGTTAATTGACCCGATTCATGTACTAACACCTGCACCTGGTGATGTGATAGGGTATATACAAATAAATAAATACATTTCACCTCACGGCCCTGTGTGAGTGCTGGCACTCAGACATATCCTGTTCAGTCTGTGATGATGCAAGATCTCATTCAGCCAGGATGTTGTTTGCCCTCAGCAGTCCCAGGGTGGTGGGTGAAATCCCCTCAAAGAATGATATTGGAGCAGGTGTATAAAATGGAAAATGCTTTATCACAAATAACAAAATGAAAAAGTCTTCACTTACAGCAACACGGACCCTAGCAGCAGCAGAGAGGTCCGTTTCAGCGCCGCTCCAGGTGAAATCCACTGCCCACGCGTTCGGGTGCCGGGCTGTGACGTCAGCTGTTTGGTCTCTCTACGGTGGCTGCTTAGGGTCCCAATGGTGAACAATGCGTTTCGACTGGTCTCAGTCTTTGTCAGGTTCAGAATGCGGATGGTCAAAGTCAGGGAGAGTATTTAATAGCTTTTAGTCCTGTCACCTGCCAATCAGAGATGTTCATCAGCTGCTGTCTCACACTTAGAGCATCAGGGGGGGGGATTGTCTTAACGTGTCCTTGCTGTTTGAAATGTCCGGCCCTCGTGACGGAGTTCCGCCCCCATCATCAACTCCAAGGTGGACGGTAGTTGGGTGGTGGTCCCTCCGGTCATAAAATCTAACCTTTAAAAGTCTCACCAATAAACATATATATATATATATATATATATATATATATATATATATATATATATATATATATATATATATATATATATATGTAGAGGTATCAGTACCGTGTTAGCCGAGCTTCAATAATCAAAAAAATAAATAGATGATACCGTTCTGTGGCTAACGAAATGCTTTTATTTGTGCGAGCTTTCGAGATACACTGATCTCTTCTTCCGGCGATGTTACAATGAATGAACCTTTTGCTTCATTCATTGTAACATCGCCGGAAGAAGAGATCAGTGTATCTCTAAAGCTCGCACAAATAAAAGCATTTCGTTAGCCACAGAACGGTATCATCTATTTATTTTTTTGATTATATATATATATATATATATATATATATATATATATATGTTTATTGGTGAGTGTGGCAGGACGGCCTGTAGCCGAGGTCAGGGAACAGTCCACACGTATAGTTTCAGGATAAATAAAAACGTTCAGTGGCTTTATTTCTCCACAGTAACATAACATGCGGGTACACTGTCCCTTTAACAAAATAAATCCTGCTCCACTTTGGGAGAAAAACTGACTGATAACACAGCAGATCTATCTAGCAGGCTGGCTGGCTAAACCAGAACCAAACCATAAGGGTACTTTAAGCAGTCAGTAAACAAATGAATAATCCTTACTTTAGTTGAAGTAGTCTTTGGTGAAATCCCTCTGGCTAAGGGCTCACGCAGCAGTGTGCTTCTCTCTCTCTCTCTCTGGCAGCTACTGCCAGTCACATGATCCTTTATCTACCTTGCTGGCTCTCAGGTGTCAGCTAAAGAGTTCTGATTTCCTAACTTCCACCTGAGTTAACCCTTATGAGTGCTGGATGAAGCACTCAGACATATGTCTCCCAGGCGTAACTGATAGGAGGTGACTTCACTCTGTCACATACCTCCCCTGTTTGTGTGTGGCTAGTGTCCCACACGGCTGAAGCCCGACCCTCCACTCCACTCCCTTGACAAAAAATCAGCATTTACATGGTCCTTTCCAGGTCTATGCTGAATATCAAAAGAGAAGGGTTGGAGGGCAATATACCACCTGGTCAACCTTGGATTTGTGTCCTTCATGGTGTTTAACCACTTCAAGGGCGATGGTCAGTGACCAGGGTGAAGTGTACTCCGGCGACATAATGTCTCAAGGCCTCAATTGCCCATTTTACAGCGAGGCACTCCTTCTCAATAACGGAATACCTCACTTCCCTTGGGAACAGCTTCCGGCTGATGTACAGTATGGGGTGTTCAACACCATCAAATTGCTGAGACAGCACTGCTCCCAGTCCTACCTCTGAGGCATCCGTCTGGATGATGAAGGGCTCTTTAAAATCTGGGCTCCGAAGAGCGGGGCCCTCTGACAGGCACTTTTTTAGCATGTCAAAGGCGTCTTGGCACTCCCAAGACCATTTAACTTGGGTCGGGGCACTCTTTTTTGTCAGATCTGTTAGGGGTACAGATATTTCTGAAAAATTGGGGATAAACCGCCGGTAATACCCTGCTAACCACAAAAGGGAGCAGACCTGTGTCTTTGTCTGTGGGGTGGGGACTTCCTTTATGGCGGCCACCTTGCTAGCTAGTGGCCTTACTATCCCTCCCCCAACGGCATAGCCCAAGTACTTTGTAGTGGATTTACCCAGGGCACATTTTTTGGATTTGCAGTGAGCCCTGCTTCTCTTAAGGACGTTAGGACTGCCCTTAACCTTTTTATATGAGACTGCCAGTGTCTGCTATAGATGACAATGTCATCCAAGTAGGCCGCGGCATATGCCCTATGGGGTCGTAGTACCTTGTCCATTAACCTTTGGAACGTGGCTGGAGCCCCATGTAACCCAAATGGCATAGTGACGAATTGGTATAAACCGAGAGGGGTGGCGAAGGCAGTTTTGCTTTTGGATTCTTCTGCTAGAGGTATCTGCCAATATCCTTTCGTGAGATCTAGGGTGGAGATATACTCTGCTTTACCAAGCGAATCAAGCAATTCATCCACCCAAGGCATTGGATATGCATCAAATCTGGATACAGCATTTACCTTTCGCAGATCCACGCAAAACCTCACCTTCCCATCTGGTTTAGGGACCAACACGATAGGGCTACACCATTCGCTGTGGGACTCCTCGATCACGCCCAATTCCAACATGTCTATTATCTCCCTCTCTACCAGGTCTTTTCGGCCCTCTGGCAATCTATAGGGACGGGACCGTACTTTTACGCCAGGTTCTGTCTCAATCCTATGGGACACTAAATCAGTCTGCCCTGGCAGCTCAGAAAAAACACCTGGGAACTGGTCACATACATCAAGTAGGTCTGACCTTTGTTCCGTTGTTAACTGCTCTCCCATGGGAACCTGATGGTCAGTGTACGTACTACCCTTTGGAAGCTTTGGACCCAAATCCGTCTCTCCTTCCCGAGGGTGAATGAACAGCGATCTTATCGGTTTCCAGGGTTTCAGGAGGTTCACGTGGTAGATTTGTTTACCCTTCCTGGACCCTGGTTGAGAGATCTCATAGTTCACCTCCCCGGTGCGGCGGAGAACTTGGAAAGGACCCTGCCACTTCGCAAGGAGTTTACTCTCTGATGTCGGTAGTAGTAGCATCACTTGGTCCCCAGGGGTGAAGATCCTCAAGCGAGCATTTTGGTTGTACTGCCTCTCTTGACGTTCTTGAGCAGATTTGAGGTTTTCCTTCGCAAACCGACCTATCATGTCTAGGCGGTTTCTAAGGTCTATGACATACTGAAGGGTATTCTTGGAGGGGGAGGGCTCCTCCTCCCAGGATTCCTTCAGTAGGTCGAGAATACCCTGAGGTTGGCGTCCACATAGGAGCTCAAACGGGGAGAAGCCTGTGGATGATTGGGGAACTTCTCGTACCGCAAACAACAGGAAAGGGAGAAGTTCATCCCAAGCTCGCTTTTCAGTGTCCACAAACTTCCTAAGCATAGTTTTTAAAGTACGGTTAAACCTCTCTACCAATCCATCAGTCTGAGGATGGTAGACCGAGGTCCGGACGGATTTTACCTCCAATAACTTCAGGACGTCCTGCATTAACTTTGCCATGAAATTTATTCCCTGGTCAGTTAACATTACTTGTGGAAGTCCTACCCTAGAAAACAGTTCTAACAGCCTGTGAGCAACCTGTTTATCAGTGGCTGATCTCAGAGGGAAGGCCTCAGGATACCTGGTGGCATAATCAACAACAACGAGTATAAATTTATGTCCCTTCGCAGAGGGTTCTAAAGGTCCGACCAGATCTACCCCAATTCTCTCGAATGGGACGGCTACCAAGGGCAGAGGAACCAAAGGAGCCGGCTTCTGTCCTTTTTGGCTAGTTAACTGGCATTCAGGACATGTCTCACATAGTTTCATGATGTCACCATGTATGCCTGGCCAGTAAAACCGGGACGAGATGCGGTCCGTGGTCTTATCTCTGTCCAAATGACCACCCCATGGGAGAGTATGGGCTAGGATAAACACTGTTTTAATTAACCCTTTAGGGACTAGCATCTGTCGAATGACCTCCCCTGTTTGTGTAACCTTATTCACACGATATAGTATGTCATTCAACAGTTCAAAATGTGGAAACACTTTTACACCTTGTTCATCTATTATCTTGTTGTTGACCTGTACCACCTTCTCATATTGTCTAGCAAGAGCTGGGTCCTCCCTCTGCCTCTGACGGAAGTCAGGAAGATCCAGGTCTGGCAACACTCCCGTATCTATCTGTTCCCCACCCTGGTCATCCCCGGCCATGACCTGCAGTCCTTTGGGCTGACTAATGTTACCAAAAGTCCCAGACTTTCTTAACCAGTCCTCTTTTTCCGCACGTCTCTGTTTACGTGTCTTTGGGACATGGTGTCTACGGGGGAAAATCTCTGGGGAAAAGGGGAACAAGTCTCCGGGCTTCTCCGGTACCAGAGATGTAGGCTCCGTAGGAGTAGGGGCCAACAATGTTTCGAGGTAGGGCCAGTCTCGGCCAAGTAGAACAGGAGCAGGTAGCCAGGGAGCAACTCCCACTAGTAGGCTAGCCTCTTGATCCTGGATACGCAGTGTAAAGTTCGCCGTCGGGTATCTCTTTGTATCCCCATGGATACACTCGATATTCCAAGGAGAGTGATAAGATAGTCTATTGCTTGGAATTAGGCCCTCTAGGATCAGGGTTTTTCCAGAGCCCGAGTCCAGCATGGCGTTTACTTTTGTCCCCTCCAGAGATGCTGGGACTAACCACGGATTGTGGTCCTCTCGGAGACAAGCTGTGGCAGTGGTTCTGCCATATGAACAGTCCATTTCCTCATCTCCTGAGTCTGCAAACTTGGTCGTCCGCGGAAGCTCTCGACGGGGATCGGTGTTTGGACCTTTCTGCTGGTGGATGGGGTCCTCCCTTCTGGTTGGTGGGGTTATCCTCTCCACCGGGTGGGTGACAAGTGTACAGGTTCTCGGGGAATACTGTGGGTGGCAGCCTCCCTTGAGTGATCCAGTGGCCTCAGACCCAGGATGGGCGTCTCTGCGGGAGTTTGTACCAGGAACCCTCCGAGATGGGAAAGGGTCTTCCGATCGGGTTGACTGGATCTCCCGAGCTGGCGGGTTGTAGACCCCTCGATTGTCTGCTCTCCTGCCTCTAGTATCACCGGAAGCAACTGGTGTTTGCACTGGCCGTTCCCAGCTATCCTGTTGGGTGTCGTCGCCCAGGAAGTTTTCCACCAAGCGGACCGCTGAATCCAGGGAAAATGCAGCGTGTCTTTTTACCCAGGAGCGGGAGGAGGGGGGCAGTATCTGTATGAACTGCTCGAGCACAAACTGTTCAAGGATTTCTGCCTTGTCATGTTTTTCCGGTTGTATCCACCTGGCACATAAGTCTACTAAGCGGTGGGCTACGACCCGGGGTCTGTCTCGGTTTGTATATTTGACTGTTCGTAACCGCTGTCGGTAGGTCTCTGGCGTGAGGCCTAGGCGATCCAGAATAGCAGCCTTTAGTTTCTGATAGTTCATGGCCTCGTCCGCTGGAAGAGCCTGGTAGGCTGCCTGAGCTTCCCCTATGAGGAGTGGAGCCAGAGTCGTTACCCACTGATCAACTGTCCAGCCGTGGGCCGTGGCTACCCTTTCAAAAGTGAGGAGAAATGCCTCTGGGTCTTCGTTTGGCTTCATTTTAGGCAGCATCACCGGTGGGTTATTTGGAATCCCTGGTCTGCCTGGGGTTGGGCCTTCGACCAGCAGTTGGAGTAGCTTTTCCTCTCGCCGGGCCTGTTGCTCATCTTGCTGGGCTTGTCGCTCAGCTTGCTGGGCTTGTCGCTCATCTTGCTGAGCTTGTCGCTCTGCTTGCTTTTCTGCTAGCTGGAGCTGTTGCTCAAGGAACTGAGAAAAAAAATTCTCCATTTTTTTTTGTGTGGCCCTTCAGATACAGGGGCCCTCCGACATCCAACTTCTGAAACCACCTGTGGCAGGACAGCCTGTAGCCGAGGTCAGGGAACAGTCCACACGTATAGTTTCAGGATAAATAAAAACGTTCAGTGGCTTTATTTCTCCACAGTAACATAACATGCGGGTACACTGTCCCTTTAACAAAATAAATCCTGCTCCGCTTTGGGAGAAAAACTGACTAATAACACAGCAGACCTATCTAGCAGGCTGGCTGGCTAAACCAGAACCAAACCATAAGGGTACTTTAAGCAGTCAGTAAACAAATGAATAATCCTTACTTTAGTTGAAGTAGTCTTTGGTGAAATCCCTCTGGCTAGGGGCTCACGCAGCAGTGTGCTTCTCTCTCTCTCTCTCTCTCTCTCTGGCAGCTACTGCCAGTCACATGATCCTTTATCTACCTTGCTGGCTCTCAGGTGTCAGCTAAAGAGTTCTGATTTCCTAACTTCCACCTGAGTAAACCCTTATGAGTGCTGGATGAAGCACTCAGACATATGTCTCCCAGGTGTAACTGATGGGAGTTGACTTCACTCTGTCACAGTGAGACTTTTAAATATATATATATATATATATATATATATATATATATATATATATATATATATATATATATATATATATATATATATATATATATATATATATAAAGTCAGTCATGTGAAAAAGAAAGTACACCCTCTTTGAATTCCATGGTTTTACATATCAGGACATAATAACAATCATCTGTTCCTTAGCAGGTCTAAAAATTAGGTAAATATAACCTCAGATGAACAACAACACATTACATATTACACCGTTTCATGATTTATTTAACAAAAATAAAGCCAAAATGGAGAAGCTATGTGTGAAAAACTAAGTACACCCTTACTGCTCCCATAGGAATTAATATGCTATGTAGCAGACAGGTGCTGTTAATCAAATGCCCTTGATTAATTTATCATCAGCAAGTGTGACCACTTCTATAAAAGCCGAAGTTTTAGCAGTTTGCTGGTCTGGAACATTCAGGTGTGTGTTAACACAATGCCAAGGAGGAAAGACATCAGCAATGATCTTAGAGAAGCAATTGTTCCTGCCCATCAATTTGGAAAGGTTTATAAGGCCATTTCCAAATAATTTAATGTCCATCATTGTACAATGAGAAAGATTAGTCAAAAGTGGAAAACATTCAAGATAGTTGCCAATCTTCCCAGGAGTGGACGTCCCAGCAAATTCGCCCCAATGTCAAACTGTGCAATGCTCAGAGAAATTGCAAATACCCAAGAGTTACATCTCAAAATCTGCACGCCTCAGTTAGCAAGCTAAATGTTAAAGTTCATGACATTACAATAAGAAAAAGACAGAACTAGTATGGTATGTTTGGATGGCTTGCCAGGAGAAAGCCTCTTCTCTCTAAAAAGAACATGGCAGCACGGCTTAGGTTTGCAAAGTTGCATCTGAACACACCACAAGACTTCTGGAACAATGTCCTTTGGACAGACGAGACCAAACTGGAGATGTTTGGCCATAATGTACAGTGCCACGTTTGGCGAAAATCAAACACAGCATATCAGCACAAACACCTCATACCAACTGTCAAGCACGTGGTGGAGGGAAGATGATTTGGGCTTGTTTTGCAGCCACAGGACCTGGGAAACTTGCAGTCATTGAGTCGACCATGAACTCCTCTGTATACCAAAGTATTCTAAAGTCAATTGTGAGGCCATCTGTCTGACAGCTAAAGCTTGGCCGAAATTGGGTCAGGCAACAGGACAATGATCCCAAGCACACCAGCAAATCTACAACATAATGGCTGAAAAAGAAAAGAATCAAGGTGTTGCAATGGCCCAGTCAAAGTCCAGATCTCAACCCGATTGAAATGCTGTGGCTGAACCTTAAGAGAGCTGTGCATAAACAAATGCCCACAAACCTCAATGAACTGAAGCAACGTTGTAAAGAAGAGTGGGACAAATTTCCTCCACAATGTTGTGAGAGACTGATAAAGTCATACAGAAAACGATTACTTCAAGTTATTGCTGCTAAAGGTGGTTCTACAAGCTATTGAATCGTAAGTTGTACTTAGTTTTTCACACATGGCTTCTCCATTTTGGCTTTATTTTTGTTAAATAAATCATGACACGGTGTAATATGTCATGTGTTGTTGTTCATCTGAGGTTGTATTTACCTAATTTTAAGACCTGCTAAGGAACAGATGATTGTTATTATGTCCTGATATATAAAACCATAGAATTCAAAGAGGGTGTACTTTCTTTTTCACACCACTATATATATATATATATATATATATATATATATATATATATATATATTTTTTTTTTCCTCCCGAGAGAGTTGCACCCTCTCGCTCATCGGATCCCAGTCCACTTCAGTGGATAGGGAGCTTGCCCTTGGACTGTCCAACCGAAGTCAAACCCGCCCTCAGTGCACAGTTTCCCTGAAGGTTTCAGCCCGAAAGCCTAGGTCTCCAGGGACATTGATGCCTTCCTCCGTTAGGATTCAGGACATCCGTCTCTTCCTGCCTCTGGCCCGAGGCCCGCAAGGGAGTTCGCATCATCTCCCCTCTTTCGAGGGTTGTGCGGGTGCACCCCAGCCCCGAAGGGCTGGTTGTTCGAATGCCATCCCCCCTTAGCCCGAAGGCTCAGGGGTTCTGTGGTCCGGGGTCTGGACACCACCTCTCAACGAGCTAGAGGGCCAAATGCTTGCCACAGACCTTTGCTACTGAAGCCCCAGATAGGATGGTACTGCATTTGGTCATAGCTGTGCAGGTCAAGAGGAGCACTCATATCGCCTTGATCTTAGCCAAAAGGCAGAGAAGCGATCTATATATATATATATATATACCATAATACTGAGTTAAGTTATGGTGAGTAAAAAAAGTGACAAAAACCCTCCACAGGAAAGCAAATATGCAAATACAACTGTATGCTCATCTGCATGTCTTAGGCAGGTCTGCAACCCCGCCTTTCCCCATCATCACCCAGCATACAGCACTTCCACTGCAGCAAGGGATTCTGGGAAATGACATGCATAACTTAACTCAGTATTATGGTATAGCCTATCCCATAGCCTCTCATGCATACCCAATTAAAATCAACCCCACACTGATGAGACCCATCAAGGTCGAAACAGCTGTCTGTGGGTGGTTTTCTGGTATGCACCTTAACCCTGGCTGTGCTCAAAGCTGTGACCATGCAGCAAGCTTAAGCCTATAGGGAACCGTGTTAAAAATGGTTTTTGAGGCACAAACTGACACTGTGTGTTCATTTGCATGTCATTTCCCAGAATCCCTTGCTGCAGTGGAAGTGCTGTATGCTGGGTGATGATGGGGAAAGGCGGGGTTGCAGACCTGCCTAAGACATGCAGATGAGCATACAGTTGTATTTGCATATTTGCTTTCCTGTGGAGGGTTTTTGTCACTTTTTTTACTCACCATAATTTAACTCAGTATTATGGTATAGCCTATCCCATAGCCTCTCATGCATACCCAGTTAAAATCAACCCCACACTGATGAGACCCATCAAGGTCGAAACAGCTGTGTAGCTGGGACTGTGCCCCCTTGGCCCTGTGGCATCGGCTCCTTCGGGAGTCTTAAGCCACTGGCTGCTTTTGGGGGGGCACGCCATCCTGAGCTGTGAGGAGTGATCCTGAGCGAGCGGCTCTGAGCGAGCAGATGCGGAAGTGAGGGGCCGGCACCTTTGCCCTGGGACATCGCCTTTACTGGCTTAAGTCCCTTGCTGCTTTTGGGGTGCCGCACCTGAGCTTGGGAGAGCAGAGATGACGTCGCAAGCTGGAATGCGCAATTCCATTCGGTTCCCGATCGAGGAGACCGAGAGATGTCGAGTGAACCTGCAGTGGATAGTGGAGAAGGTGCTGAAGCAATTGATTGGTCTGGACACTGAGAGGATCTTCTGCCTTCAGGATTTCCCTGCACAGGGGATTTATGACCTGACCTGTTTTCAAGAAGCGGATGTTTGGTGCACTTTTGAAAAGTGCAAGGAGAAGTCTGGTGACCCGATCTTACAAGGCATCAAGGTAATTCCAAGTTTTATGCTAGAGGAGAGACCACTTGTACTTCACATGTACAATCCGTATGCAAGGAAAGAGGAAATTGTGACGTTTTTGAAACGGTATTGTGAAATGATCAGAGGAGGTGAAGAACTTAAAAACCCGTATGGCATGTACAACGGGAAGAGACGTTTCTGGGTACGGTTCAGACGGGATCCATCATGTGTGGGAGGAGTTACACATCCACCGGCCATGTTTAATATCAGAGGAGACAGAGGATTTTTGTTTTACCCGGGACAGCCTCTATATTGCAGGCAGTGCCACACTTATGGACATACAAAGGAGGGTTGCACAAAAACGGGAATTGTGCGCCGAAATTGCGGGGAAGAGGGACATACTGCAGCCAACTGTGGTGTCCCTAAGAGATGCCATCTTTGCGGAGAGGAAGGACACTTGGCACGGCAGTGCACTAAAAGGACATATGCCCAGACAGCTAAAGGGGACAGTGTGCTAGAAGAAGAGGAAGAGACAGTTGAGGGTCTGGGAATTTTTGAGATGGAGAGTTCCCAAGAGGGAGGGCTTGATCCTGCTATAACAGCAATGTATGAGGAGGATTTAAGAAGAGAAGAAAGGGTAGAAAGTGGCCCAATAGAGGGGGAGGTGGAAGTGGAAATAATGGATACGACTGGACCCAAGAAAGGGGAGCAAAAGCGCAGTTTACAAAGTGACATTGTTTGTACAGGTGAAGGGGAGGGGAAGAGTGAGCAACGGCAAGATAGGGGGGTGAAGGCAAAGGTTTGTGCGCTGGATCCGGCCAGTTTTGACGGGAGTGGGGAAGAGGAACTGACCGTGAGCAAAGGGAAAGAGGGAAAAAAGGAGTTAGATAGGGAAGCGCAAGAAACAGAGGAGGTACCAAAACGGAAAGTGGTTGAGATAGATAAAGAAAAGAGTGAGAAGGAGGTGAATGCAGGAATTAGTGGAGTTAAGGAAAAGGAGTCAAAAGAAAAGACAGGAACACCAAAGCGTATGGTAGGGGGGACAAGCAGAAGTGAGAGTGAAGGAGAAATAGGGGCAAGGACAGCGCTAGGAGAGAGAAAACCAAAACAAATCCAGGACTCAGGAGTTGAGGTCAAAGTATCAGAAAGTAAGGTATTGGGGGCAGTATCAGAAAGTAAGGTATTGGGGGCAGTATCAGAAAGTAAGGTATTGGGGGCAGTATCAGAAAGTAAGGTAAGAGGAGGGGCAGGACCTAGTGGGCCGGAAGAAACACTAGGGGAAAGAGATTTAAGGCAGAAAATAGCTGAGGTTGAGGAAAAAGTGGGGGAGTCAGATTTTTGGATTGCCAGTATTAAGCAGAATAATCCAGGAGCGTCGCCCAAAACAGTGATGAAAGATTTACAATCTATACTGAACTGGAAAAGGGACAAAACAGAAGAAGTGTTTGATAATATGAGAAAAAACAAAAAAGCAATTTTAGGAAAGGCAGGGAGGGTGTAAGGTTTTTTTGAGATGTTATTTTCTCTTTAGATAAGTGGTAACTTGTAAGGATAGGATGAAATGATGATATTATGAAATGTATGGGTTTTTTGTAATGTTTGGGACGGTTTATTATTTTCAAAAATGTTACTTTTGTATATAAAACTGGAATATGAATAAAACATAAAAAAAAAAAAAAAAAAAAAAAAAAGGTCAAAACAGCTTTCTGTGGGTGGTTTTCTGGGTATGCACCTTAACCCTGGCTGTGCTCAAAGCTGTGACCATGCAGCAAGCTTAAGCCTATAGGGAACCATGTTAAAAATGGTTTTTGAGGCAAAAAGTGACACTGTGTGCTCATTGCATGTCATTTCCCAGAATCCCTTGCTGCAGTGGAAGTGCTGTATGCTGGGTGATGATGGGGAAAGGCGGGGTTGCAGACCTGCCTAAGTCATGCAGATGAGCATACAGTTGTATTTGCATATATATATATATATATATATATATATATATATATATATATATATATACACACACATATACATGTAGAGGTATCAGTACCGTGTTAGCCGAGCTTCAATAATCAAAAAATAAATAGATGATACCGTTCTGTGGCTAACGAAATGCTTTTATTTGTGCGAGCTTTCGAGATACACTGATTTCTTGTTCCGGCGATGTTACAAACGGAAGAAGAGATCAGTGTATCTCGAAAGCTCGCACAAATAAAAGCATTTCGTTAGCCACAGAACGGTATCATCTATTTATTTTTTGATTATATATATATAATATATAAAAGGAGAAACTACTTATTATAGAACAGATGAATATATAAAGCCTTCATTAAGGCCACCTGGATGCAGGGTCTGTAACGTATATATATGCATTTGCACTCTTTCTGCAACCATTTGTGGTCCTAATCACCCTTTCTTGGTCCCCACTGCACATGTTCAATACCACAAAACTCTAATGATGATGTATCCCCATGGTGCATACCTGTGAAGTGCCTTGCCACTGCTGTGTTCTTACAATTCAAATTAGACCCAATGTGTTCTAGAACCCATACCTTTATTGGTCTGTGTGTTTTTCCCACATATCTCATGCCACACTTGCAGGTAATGAGATATATCACTCCTGCAGTTAGGCAGTTGATGTAATTGTTCATCTGGTAGATTTGAGATGTTTTGTAGTCTATGAAGTCCTTTTTTACCTTCATATAAGTACAGGCCTTGCACCGGCCAAATGGGAATGATCCCATCGGTATCCTATCACCAAGCCATGTCCTCGGTTGACCGGCCTGGTAGTGACTACGTACAAGTCTGTCTTTTAGATTTTTTGCTCATCTACATGTCCTTGTGGGTGTTGATTTTAAGACCTGTTGTAGGTCCTGTTCCTCCATTAGTAGGTACCAATGTTTCTGGAAGATATGCTTAATAGCATTCCATTGGTTGTTAAATGTACCAATATATCTTATGACATGGTTATCATAATTTTTAGTTGGTCTCTGTCCACTGATCAGATGTTAATCCCTGGGGTAGTCCTATCTCTTGTATACACCCTCTTAATAGACCCTTTGCCTTGTCCTCTTTCCTGAAACATTTGACTCATGTCTCTTGCCTGCATGGTTATCATGTGATGCCGATGATGGCTATCCGCCCTTAAGAGACTATTGGTTGAGGTGATCTTACAGTAGATAGTTGTAGCTAGTGTGCCGTCCACTTGTTTACTAATTGTAAGATCAAGGAAGTGAATTCTCTCATCGTTGAATTTGTATGTTAATTTTAGGTTGTGATTATTTTTATTCAACCTCTCTATAAACTCATTTAGGAGTTTCTCTAAACCTTTCCATAATAGTATCATGTCATCAATATTGCGGGCCCATAATTCTATGTGATCCGTAAAGATTTCCAGGGCGGCACTGAAAACCACAGTTTCCTCCCACCAGCCCATATATAAATTGGCATAGGTGGTGTGGCGAGGATTGAGGTGATGAGGCCTGAATAAAGGTGTTAAATCTGGCTGGTCATCCTCCCCTCACATTGGGAATGAAGGGGTTAAACTTATTTGCCATGCATTACTGTGTTTGCCCTGTCCCAGTCGTTTTTACCCCCTTTTGCAAGCCATTCCCTGCCTGCTGTGTTAAAAGAAAAATGAAATTGCCTGCTATATTTTGTGGAGACACAAGATGGGAGTAGTGAGCACCACAGCAAGCTCTGATTGAATACGCGTGGCTGCGGTTAAAGCCGTCTATGTAAAGCATGGGTATCCATTTACTATTGGTTTGACCTGTAACCACAAGTCAATTGGATAAGTGGTTTGCAGTTAGTTTTACCGATAGAATGTATCCGTTACTTGGTTAGCTTTCTGACTTGAAAGGCGGCCGGTCAATTGACGTGGGAACTGTGTCAATTGACGTGAGAATTCGGTGAGCTTGAGTCCCCGAAGCCGGCATTTCAATTAGAAAGGCTAACTCGAGAACGGAAGCACCCAGCATCCTGGTTTTTGGAGTGCATATGTAATAAAACACAACATACCTTTACATGGAAAAATTACAGTACAAATACACCAAGAACATAATGTTTTAATAAAGTGTATAAAATGTGTGTTTAACTGTACGGGCAGGACTTGTCCAATAAGCCCAGGAAAAATTCCTTTGACCTTTAAATAGGTCGGGGGTGGATGAGCTGCAGGTAGTTTATTCCTGACACTTCAAAGGGATTATGCTGACCAGGCGCCCCTCAGTCTAAAGAATTGTCAGGGATGAAAGACCACAGAGCACCCTAATGTTTACATGGCCGGATTCCTAAGAAGCCATCAGAAAGAGGGTGTACACCAGTTATGCTAAGTTGCCCGGGTATCAAGCTGACACATGAGCTTTGCAAAACGGGAAGTCTTTTTGCCCGGTTTTGCAAACTGCAGGCAACGCGACTATTGGTGGGTTAAATCTTCTTAGGATGGGTACTGGGCGCTCATGTTAACGGTAGGCAAGAATGGTCTATAACTATGCACACTGAGCTGTCCCCGTGGTGTTCGTGATTCTTGATCCATTATGTGAATACGCAAGACTTTGTTCCAGCATAGCGGCAACCGGTCCCAGAGAGAAGGGGTTAATTACAACGTAACCAAGGATTTGCCCCAAACTTCGGAATTCGTTAGCCCCGGTGACTCTGGAACGAATTCTAACGAATCTCTATGAAATTCTTTGAGGTGGCTGAGATATTAGATCGGCAACTTGCGATCTGGCCACGGGACATTTAAACCAAGACTGCAATTCTTGCGCTTGCATGCAAAGGACAATTTATTTCGTTCCCTTATCCCAGTAAGTGTTGTTTTAAGTGTATTCTGCAGATGTCGTGTGTTTGTCTATTAAGGAAATAAATCACAATTTATTTTGCATCTTGTTCTGTTCAATCGAGTACCCAGAAATATAAATGTGTTGTGTTGGTGTCCATCATGACAGGTGGGAGCACTGGAGGTCCCCATTGGGGTGCCCTGGATTTGATGATATATGTCTGGTCAAACAGATATACATTTTTCGTTAGAACAAAATTCAACAAGTTCATAATGAATCCATTATGTAATTCAGAGCTGTTATCTTTTTATCTTAAAAAATGTGAGAAGGCATGCATTCCATGAGTGTGGGGAATACTAGTATAAAGTCCCTCCACATCCAGGCCTACAAGCAAGGTCTTTTTTTCAAACACTACATCTTCCAATTTAAGTAACACATCTTTGGTGTCTTTGAGAAAGGAGGGAAATGAACTAACAACAGGTCGCAATACATCAAGATATTTACTGGCATTAGATGTTACATTATTAATCCCCGACACAATCGGTCCCCTGGTGAGATGATAGAATGTTGTGATTTGGGAATTATCTATCATTATAAACTCAAACTCCTTTTTCAATGAAACTTTGTTATTAAGACCTTCCATAAATATGTCTTTCAGTTCTTAATTGAAAGATTTTGTAGGGTCTGATTTCAAGGTGGCATAAAATTTAGTATCAGCCAGTAGTCGGATACATTCAATAGCATAGGCTTCTTTATCCATCACTACTGTATTACCCTCCTTATCATGATGGTTTGATTATAATATGTTGGTCTTTCTTGAGATCTTTAAGGGCTTTGCGTTCTTGCAAGCTCAGATTGTTGTATCCTGCCTGTTTAGTCTGTTTCTTAATGTCTGTTGTAACACATTTAGAGAACATATCGATATTCAAGCTCCAGTAGTTTCTTTTCGGGGGTACATTTTGATTGACTTTTTAAGTCTGTAAATGGACCTTACCCTGGAGTCCTCTCATTTTCTCCACTAAGCTTGCATGGTTCTTAGGCCTGAAAAGTCAATGTGATCAAAATCCTCATATGGAGTATCACGCAAACTATTATTTTGGCGTCTAGTGAAGAACTTATTTAATAAAGTTTATGTGAGAAAAAACTGACGTCTTTAATACATTTGAAAATGTCGATATTATTTGTAGGAGAGAAGGATAACCCCTTGGATAGGACGCATATGTGGTTACAGTCAAGGGTTTTGCGGGAGAGATTAATTATCTGTATTGTCTCCTCTGCATTGCCCTGGGTCTTCCCTCCATGTTTCCTGACCACGATAAGCCCATATCTCTTGATCTCTTAAGAAGTCCTCCCTGCCCCTGCCTGATCTTCCTCTCCTGGCAGGCCTGTAGATTGCCATGTAATCTCTAAAAAAGAGTCAGGATTGCCTATGGCAATTCACTCATGAGTTGTGTCCCTTGATCAGTCACAATCTTACTAGGGAATCCTACTCTAGTGAAAATGACTATTAATGCTTTGGCTACTGCCCTCGCGTCAATGGTGGTTAGGGCCACAGCCTCAGGGTACCTGGTGGAAATATCCACCACCATGAGGATATAGCGCTTGCCAGACCAACTAGGGATAATGAGAGGTCCCACTATATCCATAGCTACTCTCTGGAAGGGATCCCCTATTACCGGTAGTGGGTTCAAGGTTGACTTCACCCAATCACCTGCCTTGCCTACTCACTGGCAGGCATCACAGGACCGGCAGAACTCTTGTTTTGCTAAATCATATGATCCTGGTATAAAAGGTGTAAATTGCCATGTCTCCTGTGACAGAGCCTCCGGAAGTGTCTCTTTGAGGGTCTCCTGGACAACTCGCAGAACCTCAAATGTCTCTGTAACTGCCGGAATGGGTCCAAAGATGGAAAATGAGGAATAAAAGTTGTATGAAATCCAAAATTTGAGGGGGAGGGTCTCTTCTGTGTCGATAAATGATGTGAGTTGTTCAAAAACTAAACTGGTGGTAGAAAATCAATCCAGTCATCCTGGAGATGGCAAACAAAACATCATAAGTATTGTTCCAATGTCTCATTGGTCCTTTTGGTCTGGCAATTGGATTGTGGATGATAGCCAGATGATAAATGTAAACAAATTCCTAGAGAGGAACAGGAAGTCCTCCAAAACTTTTAAGTGAATTGCACCCCTCTATCAGATATGATCTCATCTGGAGCCCTATTAAGCTGTAATACCTCTTTCACAATCAGCTTGGCTGTCTGGTCTGCGGAAGGGAGATTCTGTGCTGCAATAAAGTGAGCCACTTTTGTAAGTCGATCCACTACTACCAGAATGATATTATGTCCAATTGATATGGGTAGATCAACAATAAAATCCATTCATATTGACCCCTATGGATGAGTAGGAATCTGAAAAGGCTGCAGCACACCCATAGGGGATGCTGGAGGAGTCTTGGTCCTGTCCTAGCATAGGTCTCACAGGAGAGGACATAGTCTTTAACATCTTGTGCTCATTTGGGCCACCCAAAATAGCAGGACAACAGTTCCTGTGTCTTGAGGACCCCTGGGTGACCAGCAGGGCAGGAGATTCGAATTAATTGGAGCACTTCTAACTTAACCTCCTTAGGGATGAACAGGCGGTCCTTACAGTTCCACAGACTATCACATAGAAATAGCTCAGCTTCCGGTTTAGGTTTATTAAGTAAATAGTCAATTGCGTAGGCTCCCTTCATTCATGTGAGGAGATCGTCGGAAAACTTAACGCCCAGAAAATTTTTCTTTGGAAGAATAGTTTCTTCTTGCTCTTTATCTGAACTAGGTTTAGGCAATAACCGTGACAAGATGTCAGCTTTACCATTCTTGGAGCCGGGCAGTATGAAATGTGGAACTGAAATCTTGCGAAAAATAGAGCCCACCTGGCTTGTTGCGCATACAGTCTCTTTGCGGATCGAATAAATTCTAAGTTCCGGTGATCTGTAAAGACGGTAACCGGGTGATTGACCCCCTCAATTAAATGTCTCCACTCTAAGAATGTGGCTTTTATAGACAAAAGTTCTTTGTTTCCGATGTTATCATTTCATTCAGCTGTTGACATTTGTTACGAATAGATAGTGCATGGATGAAGGAGCATCTTGGGTCCAATTCTTTGTGACAGAATGGCACCAACAGCGGAGTCGGATGCATCCACTTTCATGACAAATGGTAGAATGAGGAAAGGGGCACAGGTGAAAAATGATTTCAGCCATTCAAATGCCATATCCACTTCAGGAGACCATTTGAAGGGGAATTCTTTCCGTGTGAGTTGAGTGATTGGGACAATAATGCCAGAGATTTTTTTTATAAAATTTCTATAGAAGTTGGGAAAGCCCACAAATCTCTGAATGTCCTTCTCATTTCGAGGAATTGGCCATTCCACCACAGCTTGAATCTTGCCTGGGTCCATACTTAAACCCTCAGGGGAGATGACATAACCAAGAAATTGTATGCTGGTCTTTTCAAAAGCGCATTTTTCTAATTTGATGTACAATTTGTGATTGCAGAGATACCCTAGAACAATCCGGACAAGTTTCTGGTGATCCAAGATGTTATCTGAGAAGACTAGGATATTATCCAGGTATGGAACTACGAATTGGTCCAGTAACTCTCGGAGAACATCATTGATTAAATTCTTGAAAGTAGCAGGAGCATTACTGTCACGGTAGACCGGGACTTACCAACACATTAATACCGGGTGTGATGGGGGAGGGGTGCCAAGTGTGTAATAAAGGGGTCACCCCCATTAGGCACGCCCTTCCACCGTCTCGGAAGTGAGGGGTTAACCAGAAATGTACGTATAATACATATGTTCCCCTGCTTCATAACCAAAAGGTATGTCCCTTGGTTATCCTATTCCCACATTTAGAGGGAATTAATGTATTTTTATTCCCCTGCCTCATGGCAAACTGTTTTATTTGCTAGATGTGTACAGTATATTGGTACAATTATTGGAGTTTGTACCTTTGCAGTGTATGCAGCAACCACATACACTGGGATCCAGGCGGGAGGGAAAGGGTTAATGTTAATTTTGTGTTTATGGCCCTTTGTCCCTTTTCCCGCCTTTGCAGGCTCCATTTTGCAGTCTCTCCATAGGTCGCCATTACACATAATTTACATTAACATACATACATTTACATTAACATACATACATTAACCGTATGGAGATTCCGGCGATTTGGGCCCATTATCATAGAAGACCTGCAGGTGGCGCCCGAGAGGAGGAGCGGAGGTTCCCCATTGGAAGTCAATGGAGCCCTTCATTTCAATGGGGATTCCTTGAGGCCGACCTCCAGGAACGGGTTGGCAGCCATCCAAACCGCAGACCGCAATAGCGGATACATTATCTGAAAGAGAGCTTTGATCACTCCTCGGTCAAGGTCAGGTTCAATTGGCGTGGGAAACTTAGGTTCTAGGGCACCCAGGAATAAAATTCTTTTTGCCCCTAGAGAAGTTTTTTGGAAAGTACCCGGGCGCTATCTCTGTGTGATATATAGGATATTTAAAGATAGAGTGTAAAATAAGAAGGATAAAATACAGTCTTTGGATATTGCGTATTTATCTTGAGATGTCCTCGTGTGACTCGAAACCCCAGCAGGTTCTATCCAGGACCCTTGATGGTAATGGAACACAAGAAAAATGGGGGAGAACAGTGTGAAGAAGGATGGATTAAGGTGTACACTGGCGACACACTTTATTCGAGCTCGGCTAGTCCCACGAATTCGGGTATACCCGGGTGTATTGAGGTTTGTGACTGTTTTCTGCCCGAGTGCATTGGGTTATTTTCCAGGCAGGGATTGAAGCATTTTATTCCCGCTGGCTGCAATACTGCACAGTATATATATATATACTGCATTACAATTCATGAATTTATGCCATCTGGTAGACACGCGAAGCATTGCAGCCTATTAAATCCTAATCATTAACATTTAACAAATCAGCCGCCCGTCAGCCAGGCATGAACCCAGACTAGGAAGGCAAACGCCACGGGGCTTGTCAGAGGTGAGGAGCGGCGCATTCCAGGTATCTGCCAGGTACATACTGGGTATTTGCTCGAATAAAGTGTGTCGGTGCAGTATCTTCTTAGCTGATGATCAATGTGATGAAAACACCTCTATTGAGACATCAGCTTATGGGGTGGACTCAATGGGTGGGGGGGGAAACATACAAACTCGTGTGTATGGAGGTGAAGAAATAAAATGAATAAATAACTTACACGGCCTTATGTAAGTTCTATCATATCAAGGTTTCTTTTACTCTCAGATCTTCTTTGGGATGGGGATTTTTCTTCTGTCGTGTCTTTATCTTTCGCTGGATCTTGAGTGTTCCTCATCGTGTAGGTGACTCCTTACCGGTGGTTTTCCTCTCATGAAAATGAAAAGGCAGTTAAATCGATAGACATGCAAATGACAGCTATACTACGGGGAGGGAATGGGATGACAATAGAGCGTTATGCTATTATGATATTGTAATGTTACAATATTCGTCACTCACACGGGCTAATGTGAGTGTTCTCCTGTAATGGTATCTTGATATCACCTTTGCCAAATAGTAAAAAAAAATGCTACACGGCACCAGATGTGGGGGTCCGTTGCTATCTTGCAGTTTTTTCAGATAGATGGGTGGGTTTAACCGTATGGTCACCGGACTGTGGGACACTGCTACTGACAGTATGTAATGAGCTTTATTAAAAAAACAAAATGAATGCACAAAATAGAATAAAAACAAATGGTGAAGCTTAAAAATGAGAAGCAACTGTTGCTTCTAGTAAAACTAACAAAAAAAACAACATAGGGAGTCGCTCAGTGGTAGGAGGTAGGTGGTCTCTTTCTCCGCTTCCGGATAGAGAGCTACAAAGTCACCTCTGGCTCCTCTATGATGACTGCAACTGTCCAAAGTGATGAGCTACGCGTTTCGCCCTATACAGGGCTTCCTCAGGCTCGTTGAATGTGGAAGAGCCAGGTACTTGCTATTTTATGAGCTAGCTGACCAATCTCTGTCTTGCTTCAATCTATTTCTTCATCTTGAAGCGACGGAGCGCCGCCATCTTTGCTAATGCGCTCATCGTATAGTGAGTTGTGTGCGCATCTGTTGTAATGTCCTAATCTTGATTAGGTGCGTGTGCATCCTTGGATAGATGGTGCGCGCGCCTTACATAGTTGTTCTGATGGGCAATGGTGAGTTCAGATTTCTCCCACAGTCTTTTCGTGCGCATGTGTTGACAGGTTGCGCGCGCATCTGCGCATGTTACAGTCATAAGTAAAAAGTGCATCAGTCCTATGTGGTCTGTATTACATAGACCTTAGTGGTCATGGACATAGTAGAACTAATAAGAACCCATAAAAAGTGCTGTAGGGTATATATTCCATATATATAAATGGAAATGCATTAAAACAGAATAGTGAGTTAATAATGAAAAGGGTATATACATGTAATTAATCTGAAAATTCAGTGTGTGTGTGTTAATATAAAGAATCAAGTGAAAAATTGATGTGTTAATAATTTTAATGTGATCTATATCATAAATTGTGTAAAAATAGTTGATTATCATGTGATAAATATTACTCAATTTTTTAATGGAAGGGATAGTGTATTGTGACTAGGGTATAATGCTTAAATGCATAATTAGAAAAAAATGTGATGTATGAAGCTAATCTTTTTGTCTTAATGTCCATGAGTTAATAAAAATGAAAAAATGAATAAAAGATGAATATCCAGACGTATGCAATGTTCATGCATATGTATATGTATACAGACAGTGTTGACACCAGTTTCGCAGGTCTGTGGTGAGAAAAAAAGGAGAAAATTAGTGAATTCGATAAACCTGTGGGGATTCTGGTGTATATTTAATATTTCAATATTATGATTAGTAGCATAGTGATGTCTGAGTTAATAATCAAATCAGTGGGATGAAAAATAGTGCAGAAGATCACATAAAAGCCCCCAGGTCTATGTCTATGTTTAGACCTCTGGGGGTCAGCGTCTTTAATTTGTAAATCCAATAAGTTTCTCGTTGACACAACTTTCTTAGCCTATCTCTGCCTCTCCAGTGATTATCTACTCTCGCTATACCTTTGTATGTCAGAGCTCCTGGGTTGCCTTCGTGAAACAGGCTAAAATGTTTAGAGACACTGTGTGTCATGATTTGCTTGCGTATATTGCCGTGTTTTAGGTACGGCCCACGTACTGGAGTCCACATGGGCATGACAATAGATACACAATGTGATCCATGCGACAGTTTAAAGTCTGTTTGATTTTAAACGTTTCTTTTGTTACATTTAAAGTGAATTCTGTTCTTTCTCCCTTAGAAACCGTCTTGCATGCCTTGCATCCAAAGCATCCAAAGAAGCCTATCGATGGAGGTAGCCAACTCTGCATCCTAGACTCCTCTTCCTTTCTGAAGATGCTAGGGGCCAGTGTGGATTTGATGCATGGAGTTTTTCTAAAAATCACTCTCGGGACAGTGGGGATATGATCCTTAAGAATAGGATCTGTCTGTACCACATGCCAATGCCATTTAATAATTTGTTGGATTTTCGCGGCATCTGTGTTGTAGGTGGTAAATAAATGGTGTTTTAAAATCTGTGTCTTTATTTTTAGCTCTTAGTCACAGCAGGTTACTGCGTGGTAGTGCATTAGTTTTATCCACTGCTGATTTTATAAGTTCTGGCTGATAACCTCTCTCTAAAAACCTCCCCTGAAATGTGTGTGCTTGATCTCTGAATACACTATCGTCTGTGCAATTCCTTTTGACTCTCCAGAATTGACCATACGGTATGTTCTCGAGCCACTTGGGATGGTGACAGCTAGATGTCATTAAAAAATTATTAAAGATCACAAAAGCTGTATGGTGCTCAAACATGGGCCTCTGGCTGCATAGCCCATGGGCATCAGTGCTTTGTATAGTGTCCCCTGGAGGTCCCAGATAATCCAGACCAAAATACTCCAACCCTGAAATGAAACCACTTCCACTAGGTACCGAATAGCTGGAAAAGATCCCACTGGAATGATGTGGGACCTTCACTGGCTAGTGACCAGACATAGACATCGGTTGGGCAAGTATTGATAATTCAGGTAAATAGGTTGGAATAACCCACATTTGTGTGGTCTTCAGTGGAATTTCCTCCGTGGGTGCGTGCTGCCGTTACTCCATATTGATCAGACATCCAAGGTCACATTGATCAGACATCCTTTACTTGGATGATTAAAAAATTATTGTCATCCATCGGTTTAAAAAAGTTTTGGTCATGATCTCTGAATTATCTACATATATTGTGAGATCAAGAAAGTTTATGTTCACCTGGCTATGTTCCGATGTGAACTCTAAATTAACATTGTTGTCATTTATATATTCAATAAAATTTCTCAGTCCAGTCTCTCCTCCCTTCCATATCAATAGTACGTCATCTATATATCTGTGCCAGGAGACCAGGTTTGCGCCAAAAGGATGAGTGGACCAAATATTGGTTTCCTCCCAATCAGCTAAAAAAATGTTTGCATAACTGGGTGCAAACCTGGTCCCCATAGCGGTCCCGCACATTTGGAGGTAGAAAAGACCATTGAACCAAAAAGCATTATGTGTTAAAATAAAATTAATGCTATCAATTATAAAATTACGTTGCTCCTCTAAAATCGAAGGATCTTTGGTCATTATTCTTTCCACTGCTTTGAGACCGTCCATGTGTTGGATGCATGTGTACAGTGATTTTACATCGCAAGTGGCAAGTATAAAATCATCCTGCCATTGTACATCTGCGAGCAAATTTATGACTTGTGTTGTGTCCTTAAGGTATGACCTCCCACTGACTGCATATTTCTGTAAAAAAAATCCAGATACTCTGACAGGTTTTGGGTCAAAGACCCGATGCCCGATATAATTGGCCTACCTGGTGGGGTTTCCATGCATTTATGCACTTTGGGCAAAAAATAAAATACAGGCAGGATTGGTTTTTCTTGATTTATATACCCCCATTCCTTCTCACTAAGGATACCCAAAGTCTTGCCTCTTTCCAGAATTTTGTCTAATTCCTGTTTGTGGAGTTTCGTGGGATCATGTGTTAATTTCTGATAAGTTACCTCGTCCCCTAGTATCTTATTAGCCTCTAAGAGGTAGTAATCTGTGTCCATCACCACCACTCCTCTGCCTTTGTCGGCCGGCTTGATGGTGATGGACCTGTCCTCTGAGAGTTCCTTCAGTGCTTGTTTTTCGTCCTTGCTCACGTTGTCTCTAAAATTCTTTTTATTGGCTGTTAATTTCTCCAGATCTTCTAATATGAGTAGGTGATAAACCTCCAAATGGTGTCCTTTAGTAGGTAGGATTAAATTTGGATTTCTCTCTCAGCCCTGAGTGGATGAAATTTTCTTTTTCTTCTATTGCTAAAGTGTTGTTTTGAATGTCTCTACTGTAGGCATCCTTATTAAGGAAAAACCTTTTCATAGTTAGTTGTCTCAAAAATGTAATCGCATCCATATACATGGTAAAACCGCTTGGTCTAGTGGCTGGTGTGAAATTGAGGCTCCTAGCTATTAGATTGAGTTGCGTATCTGTTAATTCAGCCTTACTGATATTGAAAACTCCTTTTATTTCATGTGTTTCTTTTGTTGGCCTCCTTCTGCCCTTCTTTCCTCTCTTTCTCTTTTCCCCCCTTGTTTCTTTTCCTCTGTCCCTGGGTCTGCTAGTACTGTGAATTTGTTTTGTGTTGTAGGGAGGCGTGGTGTGCTCTGTTCTAAAAAAACAACTGTGGTTCCCTTCTTCACACGTTCCCACACAGGGCTTCTATATGGTGATCTACTCGTGTCTTTCTCTCTCTGTTTCTCTTTCCCTCTGTCTTGGGTGCTCTCTCCTATCTCTGTACGGCTCCCAATGGTCTTTTCTACCTCCAAATGTGCGGGACCGCTATGGGGCCAGGTTTGCGCCCAGTTATGCAAACATTTTTTTAGCTGATTGGGAGGAAACCAATATTTGGTCCACTCATCCTTTTGGCGCAAACCTGGTCTCCAGGCACAGATATATAGATGATGTACTATTTATATGGAAGGGAGAAGAGACTGGACTGAGACATTTTATTGAATATATAAATGACAACAATGTTAATTTAGAGTTCACATCGGAACATAGCCAAGTGAACATAAACTTTCTTGATCTCACAATATATGTAGATAATTCAGAGATCAATACCAAAACTTATTTTAAACCGACGGATGCCAATAGTTTTTTAATGACATCTAGCTGTCACCATCCCAAGTGGCTCGAGAACATACCGTACGGTCAATTCCGGAGAGTCAAAAGGAATTGCACAGACGATAGTGTATTCAGAGATCAAGCACACACATTGCAGGGGAGGTTTTTAGAGAGAAGTTATCAGCCAGAACTGATAAAATCAGCAGTGGATAAAACTAATGCACTACCACGCAGTAACCTGCTGAGACTAAGAGCTAAAAATAAAGACAGAGATTTTAAAACACCATTTATTACACCTACAACACAGATGCTGCGAAAATCCAACAAATTATTAAACGGCATCGGCATGTGGTACAGACAGATCCTATTCTTAAGGATCATATCCCCACTGTCCCGAGAGTGATTTTTAGAAAAACTCCATGCATCAAATCCAAACTGGCCCCTAGCATCTTCAGAAAGGAAGAGGAGTCTAGGATCCAGAGTTGGCTACCTCCACCGATAGGCTTCTTTGAATGCTTTGGATGCAAGGCATGCAAGCAGGTTTCTAAGGGAGAAAGAACAGAATTCAATTCATATGTAACAAAAGAAACGTTTAAAATCAAACAGACTTTAAACTGTCGCACGGATCACATTGTGTATCTATTGTCATGCCCATGTGGACTCCAGTACGTGGGCCGTACCTCAAGACCCTTGAAGGTTTGCGTACTGGAACACGGCAATATACGCAAGCAAATCATGACACACAGTGTCTCTAAACATTTTAGCCTGTTTCACGAAGGCAACCCAGGAGCTCTGACATACAAAGGTATAGAGAGAGTAGATAATCACTGGAGAGGCGGAGATAGGCTAAGAAAGTTGTGCCAATGAGAAACTTATTGGATTTACAAATTAAAGACGCTGACCCCCAGAGGTCTAAACATAGACATAGACCTGTGGGCTTTCATGTGATCTTCTGCACTTTTTTTCATCCCACTGATTTGATTATTAACTCAGACATCACTATGCTACTAATCATAATATTAAAATATTAAATATACACCAGAATCCCCGCAGGTTTATCGAATTCAATAATTTTCTCCTTTTTTTCTCACCACAGACCTGCGAAACTGGTGCCAACACTGTCTGTATACATATACATACTGTATATATGAACATTGCATACGTCTGGATATTCATCTTTTATTCATTTTTTATTTTTATTAATTCATGGACATTAAGACAAAAAGATTAGCTTCATACATCACATTTTTTTCTAATTATGAAATTAAGCATTATACCCTAGTCACAAATACACTATCCCTTCCATTAAAAATTTGAGTAATATTTATCACATGATAATCAACTATTTTTACACAATGTATTATATAAATCACATTAAAATTATTAACACATCAATTTTTCACTTGATTCTTTATATTAACACACACACACTGAATTTTCAGATTAATTACATGTATATACCCTTTTCATTATTAACTCACTATTTTGTTTTAATGCATTTCCATTTATACATATGGAATATATACCCCACAGCACTTTTTATGGGTTCTTATTAGTTCTACTATGTCCATGACCACTAAGGTCTATGTAATACAGACCACATAGGACTGATGCACTTTTTACTTATGACTGTCACATGCGCAGATGCGTGCGCAACCTGTCAACACATGCACACGAAAAGACTATGGGAGAAATCTGAACTCACCATTGCCCGTCAGAACAACTACGTAAGGCGCGTGCGCCATCTATCCAAGGATGCGCACGCACCTAATGAAGATCCCGTCGCACAGGGACATTACAACAGATGCGCACGCAACTCACTATAGGATGAGCGCATTAGCAAAGAGGCGGCGCTCCGTCGCTTCAAGATGAAGACATAGATTGAAGCAAGACAGAGATTGGCCAGCTAGCTCATAAAACAGCAAGTACCTGGCCCTTCCACATTCAACGAGCCTGAGGGCGAAACGCGTAGCTCATCACTTTGGACAGTTGCAGTCATCATAGAGGAGCCAGAGGTGACGTTGTAGCTCTCTATCCGGACGCGGAGAAAGAGACCACCTACCACCTACCACTGAGCAACTCCCTATGTTGTTTTTTTGTTAGTTTTACCAGAAGCAACAGTTGCTTCTCATTTTTAAGCTTCACCATTTGTTTTATTCTATTTTGTGCATTCATTTTGTTTTTTTAATAAAGCTCATTACATCCTGTTGGTAGCAGTGTCCCACAGTCTGTATCCCCACTTTGTAGTTTCACTAGCACATAGGGGAAATAAACCAAGAAATCAGAAGCTGAAAGAAACCTTTATCAGTGTGTACTCACACTGGTCCGTGTGAGTATTTGGATTTATTTATTTTTATCTCACCCCTCCCTCTCACCATAATACCGGGTGATCATACGGTTAAACCCACCCATCTATCTGAAAAAACTGCAAGATAGCAACGGACCCCCACATCTGGTGCCTTTTACCATTTTTTTGACTATTTGGCAAAGGTGATATCAAGATACCATTACAGGAGAACAGTCACATTAGCCTGTGTGAGTGACGAATATTGTAACATTACAATATCATAATAGCACAACGCTCTATTGTCCTCCCATTCCCTCCCCGTAGTATAGCTGTCGTTTGCATGTCTATCGATTTAACTGCCTTTTCATTTTCATGAGAGAAAAACCACCGGTAAGGAGTCACCTACACGACGAGGAACACTCAAGATCCAGCGAAAGATAAAGACACGACAGAAGAAAAATCCCCATCCCAAAGAAGATCTTAGAGTCAAAGAAACCTTGATGTGATAGAACTTACATAAGGCCGTGTAAGTTATTAATTCATTTTATTTCTTCACCTCCATACACACGAATTTGTATGTTTCCCCCCCCCCCCCACCCATTGAGTCCACCCTATAAGCTGATGTCTCAATAGAGGTGTTTTCATCACATTGATCATCAGCTAAAGAAGATACACCTTAATCCATCCTTCCTCACACTGTGCTCCCCCATTTTTCTTGTGTTTTTGCCCCTAGACCCTAGGAACCCCTCACACGACCCCAACCGGGTCCGAGAGTTAATGACCCCGGTAAAGGGTCGTGCTCGTTATAAGGGTCGCACCTTAGACTCTAATGGCGGAGGTAAAAGCCGCGAGTGAAAACGGCTTAGTCAGAATGAGCATAAACCTATAACCCATAACTCCGGTTCTGTTCAACATAGAGGGCTGAGACTAGGCCACCATGTAGTCCTAGTTCCAGCAGGATTGCATGTCAAATACCGACCCTCTCTGGGAAACAGAACGGAGTCAGGATAATTGTAAAGTTTGGGTTTCTGCCATTGACTTGCATGTCAGAAAAAAGCCTTGTGTTCAAAAGTGCTTTAAAAACTGCAATTGTGTAACTCCGGTTCGGTGGGTCACAGCGAGCTGAAACTTGGCCACCCTGGAGAGTCCCCTCCGGCATGAGGGTCTGGCAAGTTTCAACTCGCTCGGCCCAGCCAAAAGGATTATTTTAATATGTGTAGATATTAAAGAATATACTGTTTTGCAAGGCTGGTATAAAAGCCCGGGAAAGTTACTGGCTCTGCTTTATGTTAATGTTCAGGAGGGTGACCCTTTGTCTACAACAGCCCCCCTGATCAAAAACTTGACTACTCTGATTGTGTACAATAGGGCAGAGAAACGCAGAGCCTGAGTGGTCTGTAAGTGCCATAATTCACACTTACAGACAAAGGGTTTCCTGACCAGATACAAGTCTGGAAGACTTTTAGGCGCCCTGACTTTAGAGTGGGGCTAGAGAAATGAGATCCCAAGGGCCAGATGTGCGCATGTGCCAACTAACTTGGGGCATGATCCAACAATGCTTCCCACGTTAGCTGGCAAAGGGGGATTTGGTACAGATAATTGTCATCCAATGTCTTGCACCCAATGCCAGGGTATATGACTGAAATCCCATATAAACCAGTGTCAGCCCTATGCCCATTGTCTCTTTGTTTTTACCAACTACTTGATTCCTGGTCCTGAATGAATTGCCAATCCAGATCCTGATTGCTTCATTGCCCCAAACCCTGAGTAAGTGCTATATCTTGTATGTTATTTGTATAATCCTGTGTGTTCACCTTCTTTAAGGAATAAACTATATTTATTATATCTAACTCGTGTTCAATTCAACCCAGAGATTTTGTGTATATTATATCCCTTCACAAGTTACCGTGACACCGGGATTCTGGATTGAGCACACAAGATGGGCAAAATAAATCGTAATTTATTTTCTTTTAAGACAAACACACAATATTCACAATTACAGTAAAAAAAAACACTTACTGGGATGGGGAAACGAAATCAAATGTCCACAGAGTGAATCAAAGTCTCTGGGCACCCCTGCATGCATGCAAGTGGGTGCGCGATTTGAGTCCTTTGCCAATCTTTGGCTAGTGGCGCAACTTGCCAGCCCTATATCTCTTCCAAAAGGAATTCTATTGTAAAGTTCTTACAGGATTCATTCGGGAATCCTTAGCTTAAACGAATTCTGGAAGAGGGTGCAAATCTTCGTTACGATGTATGTTAACCCCTCACACTCCGGATCCGCTGACGCTAAACCTTGGACGTTTCTTGGTTGATCTTAGGTGAATCTCTCTGGGACTGGGCTGCAGGCATTTTTATAGGGTTAAGGGTCCTATACCTAACATATACACCAAATCCTCTCATGGGAATAATTTTCCCCACCTGTCCCAGACTTGCCAGTACCTTACAAAGAGGGCAGAAGTTGCTTCCCGGTTTGCACAGAGCATGCGTTAACCTCACACCTGAGCTACTTAGCATACTGGGCCCAACCTCTTACCTGGCGACAGTAAGTCTGGGGTTTGGCTACCAAGTGTGAAGTGCCCATACTTCACACCGGTATCTGGTACTTACAATATCCTGGCCATCCTTACGCTTTTGTCTCTGAGGCTTTTCAACTCCGGACATCTCTTGACACTGGGGCACCACCTTAGCAGGGTGCCCTTTGAAGTCCAGAGATGTAAAATCCCTCAGCTCATTCATCCATAACATATGGGCATGTTAATAGATTCATTGCCGGACCGGCAGAAAGGGTTTCCTGCCTTTGCGTTTAAATCACCATTGAAATACAGTATGGTTATAAATGTATGTTCTGCATATGTAACAAATTTAAAATTCATATGTATGTTCATGGTACATGTGTAACTGATTGCACTCCAAACATTAGAGTGCTAGCTCTTTCCTAGCGCAAGTTATCCACTTAATTGAATGGGCTCTGTGATGTGGTTTGCGGTTTGACCTATAATTGGTCTGGGTTACAAGCCGGCATACAATGTATCTGTGCTGGATTTTGATCGGTAACCGCAGACATACGCCAATAATTCATCTTAAGGGGATAACAAAACCGCTGGATACATTTTGACAAGAAGGCACTTCAGCAAGACCGCAAACCACTTATCCAATTGTCCTTGCGGTTTAGAGGTCTACAGCTTAGGAAGTGATCCCTATGCTTCAAAGCAGCCACTTATTCACCAGCACGCTTCTTCACTTAGCGCTTTGTTCAGCAGTATAAACTCCCCCTTGTGTCACAAATACAGTTAGCACATTTTCATTCATTCAGTGTAACTGCAGCTAGCTTCTTAGCTGCAAAACAGGGACAAAAAGATAGTGTAGGGGAAACCATAGGCTGATGGTCCAATACATTTTAACCCCTTCTGTCCCAACACAGTTTAGGGTTAACCAGCCAGGCACAATACCTTTATTATTGGCCGGTTAACCCTCTCACCGCCATAATTACAGAGTCCAAAAGGCATCACCAGGTATTCATTGTGCCCATAACAGTTTTGGAAGGCTGTCTTCCACTCGTCAACCTCTCGGAGATCTTATTTGGTAAAGATCTTGGCTGACCAAATTTGTTCCAATAGTTTGGGAATCAGAGGTAACGGATACCTGTTCTTCACTGTGATCTTATTTAGTTCCCGATAGTCAATGCAGGGACGTAGAGAACCGTCTTTCTTTGACACGAAGAAGAGAGCAGCCCCTGCTGGGAAAGTACAGTGTTGGATGAAACCCTTCAACATGTTGTCCTGTAGGTAGTCATTGAGGACCTTCAATTCTGGTTCTGAGTGGGAATAGATTCTTCCAAACGGAATGGCAAGACCCGGTAATAATTCCATGGCGCAGTTATAAGAACGCTGTGGGGGAAGCATATCTGCGTTCTTCTTGTCACACACATCCAAAAACTCAGAGTATGGAGTTGGCAGTAGATTTTCTTGGGACGAGGAAATCTTATGTATTCCCACAAACTCTGGTATAGGAGTTTTAGGTAGACAGGCTAGCTGTCAGTGCTCCGAGGGAAACATGAGTGTCTTGGTCTTCCAGTCAATTAGTGGGTTGGGGATCATGAGCATGAAATTCCCAGAATCACTGGAAACAAAGGTGAAGTAATGAGACTAAATGAAATATTCTCCTCTTGATTGGGCTCTATGATTAGTGTTAAGTTACTTGTTTCATGGGTAACAGGTCCAGAGCTCAAAGGAGAACGTTAACAACTTCCATCTTTTCTGGCAGTTCCTTGGCTATAAAAGGTAACGCATAGCTGTTGGCGAATTCTATGTCCATAAAATTCCCTGCTACCCCTGAGCCGACCATTACTGTGGTTGAAAAACAATGTGTTCCCTCCTCGATTATAATAGGGACTAGGATGTGTGGATGTACACTGGCGACACACTTTATTCGAGCTCGGCTAGTCCCACGAATTCGGGTATACCCGGGTGTATTGAGGTTTGTGACTGTTTTCTGCCCGAGTGCATTGAGGTATTTTCCAAGCAGGGATTGAAGCATTTTATTCCCGCTGGCTGCAATACTGCACAGTATATATATATATACTGCATTACAATTCATGAATTTATGCCATCTGGTAGACACGCGAAGCATTGCAGCCTATTAAATCCTAATCATTATCATTTAACAGATCAGCCGCCCGTCAGCCAGGCATGAACCCAGGCTGGGAAGGCAAACGCAACGGGGCTTGTCAGAGGTGAGGAGCGGCGCATTCCAGGTATCTGCCAGGTACATACTGGGTATTTGCTCGAATAAAGTGTGTCGGTGCAGTAGATGTCAAAGGAGACCAGGTATTTACACCTTTTTTACCGGGATCATTCACTGATCAAAACAAGTTAGTAAATCAAACTGTCATTTATTTCCTTGAAACAGAAGTATGCACAGTGGATTAAAAAATATAGAAGAAAAACACACTTACTGGGGGTCTGGGCTAAAAAAAACTAGACTTTCCTAGGTAAAACAGAACATTAAACAAAGTCTTTAGGTTGACTGGGACTTATCCCAAAATGTCCTGGAACTCAAATCAGCATGAAGTTCCTGACGCCGTCCGCTCTCTTTCTTACAGAAATGCCGAAATCCCTTGAACGGGAGTTAGTACCAAACGTCCTGGAACTGTTTTCGGCTTGCAATTCCAGCCACGATCACTGCATTCTATTCTCGGAGCTTTGCCCCGAAAAGTGGGACAGAAAATATTTAGACTTGAAATTTCTGAAGCCGACTCGGTGCTATTTCTCCAAGAGCATCTTTTTGGACATTCGAATTTGCCGCTGATGTTCTTGCGCTTAGAATCTCTCGCCCGGATTGGCTGAGGGTTTCTTATTGTATTTCAGAGTTCATTCATGAAATACTACAGCCAATCTGAGTGTGGGAATAATCCTAACAGCCTATCAGAGCGCTGCCAGTCTATCTAAGCTGGGCAAGCGTGGATTCAGAATCTGCGTCAACATGGCACCTCTGCCACTTGTCAGACAGAAGCCACTCACGGACTTAGGCTCCTCAAAGTCTGGGCTGGGGCAAATGGTGGTCCGATGACTTCCATTCATCCCAGGACGTGAGTACTTGAGGCTAACTTTTCTGCCAAAATGGTTTCACACCTGGCGACCTCTGAGGCTTTCATGTCCGGGACCCAAGCAGACTTGATAGCACCAAGCTTGGTAGCCACATGGTCTCTTGGAACCATGGACCTGGAAGTCCCCAGCTCATATACTGTGCACTAGCATTATACACTTTAAACATTCCTGTTAAATAAAATATGCTTTACACTATTATACTTACTAAGTCTTTTGGTTATGAGTGGTAGAATGAGAATCTGTACTTTTATTCCCACTAGCTATATCCCTCACACACTGCAAACCTGACTTCGCCTTTTAAAATGCTCTCAACCTTATGTATAGCTGGAGCACCCCAGAACCCCTATACCAGGTTCTGGGTGATAAGGGTCAACTGGGCACCCCCCCTTATATTAGGGACACATTTACCATTTCAGGGATACCACACATCCCTATGCCCCATTTACCTTTCTGGTCTGTGCTGAAGCAGGGAATCCTAGCGGTGCAGGATTTTGACCAGAGCATTGTGCCTATATATATCCGGGATTCTGATCTGATTCCCGGGTACATTATTGGGGTATCCAGCAACTCTGGACCCCGACTACCTAGTTACAATCGGATAAGACTTTCTCCGCAAAACCCACCCTGAAACTCATAGCCTAGCAATCTCTGCTTGCTGGCCCACCTGGAGAGGTAAAACACAGAAAATTCTTTATTGACGCATAATTTTACACAATGCATTTGACAAACACTGGGCTCAAGAGCTGAAACTCCAGAATCCCAATACATTGATCAGGGGTAACCAAGTGGGCTTAACCTTCGTTGTGAGCCTGGTTACCCCCTCACTGTCACAGTAGAGAAGTAGGGTTACCTTTATTTTGAGAAGCAGAGAAAACAGTCTTTGAAATGGCATGCAACTGATTTCTCTTAGGGCTTTGGAAAGAAGACCATCTGGATTTATTTGGGCATTTGATGAGATAGTATCCCTCATTTCCGCAATATAATCAGAGATCCCTTAGTTGCTGGTGTTTCTGTTCTAACATAGGGGAGACCAAAGCAAGGGCCTCATACTTGAGCAGGGTGATAATTAGTCCCACCTTGGTCTCCTCAATATAATAGATTGTGCGCTGTTACTGAAATAGAAATTTGCATTGGTTTAGGAAACCCCGGAATGGTTGTTCCCCTCCCCCCCCCCATTTTTTTCCAGATGGGGTACACGGGGCACAGTTTTCACAGGCACGGTGTTTTGAGCAGGCACAGCGGTTAGGCCGGCACACAGTTCATGTTCTTCAGCTTCCACGTGGCCAAGCTGGTTGTAAACATGTCCTTGTTTTTTTTGGTAGCCAAACATGGCACTTTGCAAGTCAATAATCTGCTGGCCTGGGTCAGGTCTGTTCCAGCAGAAATCAATGGTAGGGCCAGTTTGTTCTGTCAAGGGGTGATCTATGGCTAGAGTGGATCCCAGTGACAGGAACAGCAGAGAGCATGGTCGGGGTCACAAGCAGTGGTCAGAGGCAGGCGGAAGTAGCATTGTCAGGGTCATGAGCAGAGGGAGGCAGGCGCAGGTAGCATGGTAAGGGTCACAAGAAGAGGTCGACAACAAAGAAAAAAGAATAATAGCAAAAGCAACAGCAGTAAACACAGGAACCTAGGAGGAGCTGAGGACCAGTATAAATAGGCACTGACAGACAGGAAGGGGAAGATTATATAGGCAGGCTGAGAGTTAGAGCACAGGTTCAGAGGTGTCAGGTTTCAGGGTCCGGAATGTTCCATAAAAGAGCTAACAGAGTAGAAGCAGTCCCGTGGATAAGCATGGGTACTGCAGGCTAGAACATGACATTGAGAGAGTTAGCAGAGTAGCAGCAGTCCCACTGGATAAGCATGGCTACTGCAGGCTAGAACATGACAACGTATTGTGCTGTGCCAGCCGGGAGCCAAGCTCCAAGTGGGATTCCTGGGATGTTTTCTCAGATACCCGGAGCATCTCCCTGTAAACCACAGGATTGAGGGCATTCCGGGTGAGCAACGCCTCCTCTACATGAATATAGTCCTGGCTGTCCTCTCTCACAATCCCCTGGAAGGACAGCTGTGCTGTACCAGATAGCAGAGGAGATAGGTGTAAGATCCAGTCCCTATCTAGGACATGGAACCTCACACATTGTTCCTCAAAGACTTTCAATAATCCATCGATATCGTCGGTCCCATCCACAAATTTTCCGAAGCTGTTGTGGGATACCCGAGGGGGCCTAGGCTGGTCGGAGTCTCGGTAGGACTGGAAGGAAGCTGCACGACAGGCAAACTTCTCAATGTCATGGGAGGGTTATTAACACCTTTTATACCGGGATCATTTGATTGACCAAGACAAAGAGGTAAAATACATGGTAATTTATTCCACAAAAAGACATACACACAATATAACACAATTTGCACTGAAAACACACTTACTGGGATTGGGGCTAATGAAAAAAACTTTCTTGGAATGAAATGTTAACAACTGACGTCTGTAGAAGCCCTTCCCAATGACTGTGAGGTACTCACAAAAGTCCTGGAACTCAATTCGGCATGCAGTTCCAGCCGCGACAGCTACATTCCATTTTCAGAACTTGGCCCCTGAAATGAAGGACTTAGAAAATTCTCGCCGTGACATTTCTGAAGCTGGCTCACGTCTATTTCCTCAGAGCATCTTTTTTCTATCTTGAATTTCCGCTGTTGGTTTGGCGCTTGGAATCTGTCTTGATTGGTTGCTGTAAGGAATCCGCTCCTGGCTTTGCTTCTAGCCTTGCAGACCTCTGCAGGTTACAAAGTCTCCCTCTGGCAATCAATGGCACATGTGCTGCCTCTCATTGCAGCTTCAGCCCTTTGCTCCGTCATTGGAGGAATGCTCACACACCTCCCTCCTGTGACTGGCTCACCGCCCGTTATATGCTGGGCTTTGGCACTGATTCAGGCCCGAGCATAATCCTTCTATGGACGTTACTGTGTTCTGCCACAAGCCTCCTGGCTTGCTTCGTTTGTGAACTAACCTTTCTAGTTCTCTTTATTAGTTCCTGAGTATCCCGAGACCTGCTGCTACTCTCCACACAGAAGTCTGTGTTCCTGTGTTCCTGAGGTCTGCTGCTACTCCCCACGCAGAGGCCTGTTTTGGACTACTGTTCTGAAGAGCTGGTTTGCCAGCACTGGTTCGTGTTACCTGCGGCATTCTCCCCTAGCAGAGGTTACCTTTAATTTCCTTAGGCCTGCTGCTACTCTCCACGCAGTGACCTGTTTTGGACTCCTGTGCTGAAGCGCTGGTTTTTCCCCGGCGCTGCCCCGCGGTGTTCTTCGGCCAGCCTGCTGTCTCCTCCTACAAAGACTGGCATCATGGGCCGAGGCCGCTCCTCGTGCAGAGGTCACTCCCGCACTCATGCTGCTACGCTGAAGCGGAGAGCTCCTCTCTACCCATTGCCGAACTCCTGCCTGAATAATGACGATGCTGCCTTCTCCACTCCTGGCCCTTCTATGAATGACTACGAACTGCACATTCCGGATCCGACTACGTGGTCTAAGGTCAGTGATTATGTAACCCCACCTCAGCCCCGCGGCCGGTCCTGGTTTGTATCGAGCACAACTGTAACAGCTGCAAGGTTTCTAATAGGTTTTGGTGTCCAATTCAGAAACTACTACAGCCTATCATCATGATGCCGGTATATTGAAGCCGGGCGGGCACCGATTTTGATTCTGCTAAGGGACATGCGCCAACCTGGCAATTCTGCCTCTTAGCATATCGAGCCCACCCACTGTCCAGGCTGTGCAGAGTCTGGGAATGGGCAAATGGTCACCGGATAACTCTTTGTTAGACCAAGAGGGGGGTACTCAGAGATAACTACCGTACTCCTCCTGTTCTAATACCTGAGGCATCCCTGAGGCTTTCAACTCCTGGTCTTGAGCAGACTCAGTGGCGCCAAGCCATCTGGTCTCTAGGAACCACAGACTTGGAAATCCCACAGTCACATATACATAGGTACAAGCATATACATTTATCAAATAAAATCTTTAATAAACTATACCTTGACTCTATACTTTGTGTTTAAACATGTCTAAGTCTCCTGGTCCGGTGTCAGGGATAGAATAAGAGTATATGTTCCCAATTCTAACTAGCCTTATCCCTGGCACTCTGTCAAACCTGACTTTTACAAATACACAAATGAAATCCTCCCAGCTTTATTACATAGCTGGAGTGCTAAACATACAGGACCCCTATAAGCTCATATTGAACCCCCCAAATAACCACAATATATATTATATATATATATATATATATATATATATATAATAACCACGTATATATATATATATATATATATATATTTATATATATATATATATATATATATATATATATATATATATATATATATATATATATATTTATATATATATATATATATGCGTATAAGCAGTGGTCGACAAATCACCCAAAAATCTACTCGCTGAACAAAAAATCTACTCGCAACCTAGCCCCGCCCCCAGACCCGACCCCAGCCCCACCCCCAGACCCGCCCCCAGACCCGCTTTTTAAATAAATGAATAAATTCCTAGTAAGAACAACATTAATTTTTGACATTAGTCATTACGCTGACATACACGCGGTTTGTGATAGGAGACACGGCTAGCTCCAGACACTTCACGGGGCTCAAGCCGCTGATACACAAGATGCAGGATACTGAAAATCAGGTTGTATATTTCCTCACTGAGTCCTCCTTATACCTTGTCTTGCGGTGTTCCAAATTTACTTTGGCAATTTGGTATATCACCACACATGATTGTGTGGGACTTTGCAGCTCCACGCAGTCTCGGTTTATTTACAGCTGTGTGTTTTGAACATTACCTGTTCACGTTTTCGTTCCGTGCCTCCACACATTTGGGGATTTTAAATAATGCATTCTTGTGCATTTTTATGGTGTCTCGTCGTTTTTACATTATTCTATTAAAGTATTTGTTATTTTCATTTGAGTGTGACCTTTTGCGGTTTACCCTATTTAGGGAATAGGTTATTTTGTGGCCTTCTATGATATGACAATATACTCATTTTGTCACCTATCCAGAGTACAATAATAGGGGGCTTTATATAATCCTAGCTGATTATTTGTGTGTTCATATTGTGTCTTTTCCCTTGCACCAGGTAGATTATTTTCAGGTTTTATGTTTGTTTGTTTGGTGTAGCGACGTGTCCCCTGTGTATACCCCATAAAAAGTGCCTGGACACCCCCGCGTCAAAATATCTAAAGCAGCAATCCCGCCTGGGATCTTACCTTTTCCGCAGTCCCTCAATCTCCAGGTACCCTTATTCTCGCAATGTTATACATTGGAGGGGAGGTGTTCCTTACCTGTCTTCTGGTTTAGGGGGGATTCCGATGTCTTCCGTGTGAAGCTCGAGAGTTAGATCTGGAAGAAAGCAGTATAGGTTATTTCAGTGTAGGTATAGGGCAGTTAAGATATATAGTGTAAATAAGAGATCCAGAGTGTGTGAGAGAGAGAGTGTGGGTGAGAGAGAGACAGAGAGAGAGAGTGGGTGAAAGAGAGAGACAGACAGAGAGAGAGAGAGAGTGGGTGAGAGAGAGACAGAGAGAGACAGAGAGACAGAAAGAGAGAGAGAGACAGAGAGAGAGAGAGAGAGAGAGAGAGAGAGAGAGAGACACACACACACACACACACACAGAGCAGCACACACACACACACACACACACACACACACACACACACACACACACACACACACACACAGAGAGAGAGAGACACACAGAGAGAGACACACACACACACACACACAGACACATACAGAGAGAGAGAGACAGAGAGAAAGAGACACACAGAGAAAGAGAGAGAAAGAGAGAGAATGAGAGACACAGAGAGAGAGAATACACACAGAGAGAGAATGAGAGACAAAGACAGAGAGAGTGCGACAGAGAGAGAGTGACAGAGAGAGAGGGCGACAGAGAGAGGGGGAGGGCGACAGAGAGAGGGAGAGGGCGACAGGGAAAGGGTGAGGGCAACAGGGATGGGTGAGGGCGACAGGGAAAGGGTAAGGGTGACAGGGAGAGGGTGACAGGGAAAGGGTGAGGGCGACAGGGATGGGTGAGAGTGACAGGGATGGGTGAGGGTGACAGGGAAAGGGTAAGGGCGACAGGGAAAGGGTGAGGGCAACAGGGAAAGGGTGAAGGTGACAGGGAAAGGGTGAGGGGCGACAGGGATGGGTGAGGGTGACAGGGATGGGTGAGGGCAACAGGGATGGGTAAGGGCGACAGGGATGGGTGAGGATGACAGGGAGAGGGTGAGGGCAACAGTGTAAGGGTGAGGGCAACGGAAAGGGTGAGGGCGACGGGGAAAGGGTGAGGGCGACAGGGATGGGTGAGGGCGACAGGGATGGGTGGTGGCGACAGGAATGGGTGAGGGCAACAGGGAAAGTGTGAGGGCGACAGGGAGAGGGTGAGGGTGACAGGGAAAGGGTGAGGGCAACAGGGAAAGGGTGAGGGCGACAGGGAAAGTGTGAGGGCGACAGGGAAAGGGTGAGGGTGACAGGGATGGGTGAGGGCAACAGAGATAGGTAAGGGCGACAAGGAGAGGGTGAGGGCAATAGGGTAAGGGTGAGGGTGACGGAAAGGGTGAGGGCGACACACACACACTCACAGACACTCAAAGACACACACACACACACACACACACACACACACACACACACACACACACACACACACACACACACACACACACACACACACACACACACACACACACACACAGTCACTCAGTCACTCAGTCACACACACAGTCAGTCACACACACAGTCACTCAGTCACACACACACACACACACACACACACACACACACACACACACACACACACACACACACACACACACACACACACACACACACACACACACACACACACACACACACACACACACACAGTCACTGTCTTACACTGTAACACACTCACACACTCACCCACTGTCACTCTCACTCTGTCACTCACACACACGCACTCACCCGCAAGGCAGGGGTGGTTGCACATGGCAGCAGTGGGGCCTCCGCACAGCAGTGGGCCCTCCACATGGCAGGAGGGCCTCTGCAAGGCAGGGGGTGTCGCACATGGCAGCGGGGGCATCCGCATGACAGGAGGGCCTCTGCAAGGCAGGGGGCCACCCCCCCTCCAGAGGCGGACACCGCTGCAGCACCACCCCCCCCAAGCGGATGAAACTGCAGCACCGCAGCACCCCCCAAAGCGGATGCCGCCGCAGCACCCCCCCCCCCGAAGCGGACGCTGCACCCCCTGCAGAGGCGGACACTGCCGCTACCGCAGCAGCCTACCTCCTGCCCCGGGAAACAAGCAGGGACCCCCCCAGCCTACCTCCCGCCCCGGGCAGAAAGCGAGGACCACCCTAAGCCTACCTACCCCCCCGGGCAGCAAGCGGGGACCCCCCCAGTCTACATCCCGCCCCGGGCAGCAAGTGGGGATCAGGGGCAGGGGGGGAAGAGATCAGGGGAAGGAGGGGGAGGAGATCAGGGGCAGTTGGGGGAGGAGATCGGGGGAAGGGGCTAACTTCGCGTTAAACTAAAAGACCATTTTTTTCAAAAGATATCTATATATATATGTTTAGGCACTGTACCGTGTATTGGTGTCTTTGGATGTAGCACTGAGCTCTGTCTGTGTTTCATGTTCTGTGTGATTTTAAATAGCTGGAGTGCTCCCTGAACCCCTATACCAGTTTCAGGGTGACTTGGGCATGAACTAGGCATCCTGCGTTATGCTAGGAACCCCTGGACCATTCTGGGGATACCTTGATCCTGTATTCCCTTTTTACCTTTCCTGCTTGTGCTGAAGCAGGGAACTCTGGCAGTGAGTCACACGAACATTCCCAGGGTAGGATTTTTCTGGAGCACTGGGCTCCAATGTGCCTAAGAATCTTACCTTATTCCCGGGTACATCTTTGGAGTGTTCCATTACTTGGGAACCCTCGCTACATAGCCACAATCTGGAAGACGTTTCTCTGCAAAACCCACCCTAAAAGCCTAAAAAGCTCCTCTGGCCAGCACTCCTAGAAAGGCAAAAACACAAAAATTCTGTATTGTCGCCTAATTTACACACTGACACAGTGATGCACATACTAAAGTTACATCCAAGAGTTGACACTCTAGGACCTTTAAACACAGATCAGGGGCAACCAAGTGGGCTTAACCTTTATTATTGAGCCTGGTTACCCCCTCACCGTAACACACAAGCTGCATCTTCCACGCAAAAGTAGCACCAACTCCAATCGCTGTGATCAAAAAAATCCGGTAACGGAAGACCAGGACTTTTAAAATCTTTTAACTGGGATCATTCAATAGGCAAAACACGGTAGTGGAATAAAATTGGGTTTATTTGGATAAAGTCCACAGACACATACATATACTGCTGCGGCCGAGTTTATTCGAGCATTTGCCCGTTCTCGGCCGCAGCAGTAACCTGGCGCACGCCGGAGGGTGCCGGGCGCGCGCCGAAGCCTCGGAGGAGAGGCCCGCCGATCGGGGCTTCCCCCTCTCCTCACCGGGTCCGCCGGGTCCCCCGGAACGTCCCGCCGCTGTCCTCACATCCGCGCGACACCAGGGCTCCCTTGGGGAGCCCTGGGCACGCGTACAGGCGGCACAGGCACCCGATGACGCGTGACCGCGCATCGGTGATGCGCGGCACGCTGAGGGAGTGCGGCTCGCAAGCCGGGACATATCCCGGCTTGCGGAATGAGCCGTACTCAAATAAAGTGTGCCGCCTGTGTAACACAATACACAGGAGAATACACACTTACTTGGGATCTAGGGTCGAAAACTATCCTCGAACAGGTGCAAGGCACCTGCTTTGGAAGGCTTACCCTGACCGGGAAATCCCTTCTGGCATCCTGGCATTCTGGAATCCTTGTTTTCTTTTCGGCAAAAATCTTTAGCCGCGACCACTACGTTCTTTTCTGAGAACTTGGACTTCGCGTCTGACTTAGTCTTCGCGTCTGACTTAGTCTCTGCTTGGAAGGCTTTCCTAGCTTCATAAAGGAAGCTGGCTGCTCTGCTATTCATAACCGAGCAACTTTGAAAAGCCTGTCCGCGCTTCACCGACTCAAGCCACAAGATGGTCTGGTTCTCTGCCTTGTCCATCTCCTTACATACCCACCGCTGTTCTATCTTCAGCATGGAAGTAGGAGGAGGGATCAATGAGAGCATCGGAATTCCCTCCCACTAGCCAATAGAAACAGGGGCTTGTCTCTTGGCTGACGTCAAAGGAGGAGGCGTGCCAAGCCAGCTCGGAAATCCAGGTGAGCAGGAAATATGAATTAATCAATGGGTAATGTGCCTACGTGCTGCATCTTCCCCCAGCTAACCCATTTCCACCCGCTGGGCGGGCTCCACCAGGTCTGGCAGTCTCAAAAGGTGCCCCACAGGTTGCCCTTTGTACTCTGGACCTAGCAAATCACCCTTCCCCTCTCACCAAATGGTTTTGTCACCTATGGACATCCTCTCTCCTTTTAACTCTAATGTCTATGCCAGTGATTCCCAGCTTTTTTTGTTTGGAGGAACCCTTGAAGTATTTCGAAAAATCTCGGGGAACCCCTATCTGGCTGACACATATTAGGTTTGACAGGGGTAAATCACAAAATGTCACAACTCACAAGCCACCTCTATTTCCTATCCTCTACCCATGTATTTCTCTCCCATCCATCTCACTCACTCTCCTCCCCTCGCGTCTCTCATGTATTTATCCCCTGCATCTCACTCCCTCTTTTACTCACTCACTCCCTCCCGCCCCTCTCTCCTCTCACTCACCCCTACCTTCCGTGAATTACCCAAATCTCACTCAATCCACCCTACAAAATACATACCAAAAAAAAAGACCCCGGGGGAGTGGGGGCTGTGGTCCATAGGAGGAACCCCTGTGACTGCTTCAAGGAGCCCCAGGGTTCCACGGAACCCTGGTTGGGGATCACTGGTCTATGCAGACATCCCAGGAACCTATGTAGATGCCCGGGTTGACTGTATAAACATTTATACAGTATGCACAAAAAATTATAAACCATCTTTTAATAAAATATATGTCTTGGGGAACCTTATACCTGTGAGGGAAATGTGTCTGGGATACTTGGGCACGAAAACCAGGACTCTGGGGGACCCTGTACAGCCCTGGTGTATTTCATCTTGCGAACACATAAATAGGCCTGCATGTCGGTGAGAATTACGGGACTACCGGTAACTTTGTCCCCCAAACAAATAGCAAATAAGATCAATGCATTTTGACCCAAATATCCCACCTAAACTTACACTCCCGAAGTTTTATGTTTCTGGGACGAGGGGAACAGGTAAAGCCCAAAACAGGTCAGGTTTTTGTTTTACTTTACATGGGACTTCCATAATACACCGGTCTTCATCTACAGATGTGTCCCCACAAACCATGCATGATTTGTGGGTAAAATACCTGTTCTACCAGCTACTCGGGTCAACAACATTTTACACAGATTCTATGTCTAATTCCCTCCCAATTTCCACCCTTAAACTCTCATTCCCATAGTCCCTGTTCAGTAGCTACCTCCAACCAGGGGACCTAACTAAACATGGCATGCCTAGCTATGGAGCCTACAGGGGACAGTAAAATGGGAACAGAAATACAGGGAAACATATTAGAGTGCATTACTGGAACCAAGAGCTGACACTTCAGCCCTTGACACAAGGTTTCAGGAACATCCAGCCGGGCTTCACCTTTTTTTATGAAGGCCACCACCCCCTTTGTCACAATGCTAATATGGGATCTGTTGAGCAAAGTCTTCCTGATGCAAGACTTGCACTAAATAAATGGCAGAATAAAACAAATATCAATGTTTTTAATGCAAATCTTTTTTTTTTTTTTTTTTTTAATATGAACTAGTTTTTACACAGAAGTTTTACTCTGATGTTGCTGCTAGACAACTTTACCACCTTCCCATTATATGTGCATCCAATAATGTATCCTGATGCTAAAATTCCTAATGATACTTTAAAGTGTATTTTACCAGAACATACAATTTATTCCAGTTTGAAATATAGTCCCCTAACTTTTAATGATTACATGACAGAAGTACACATCCTGTATATGAGTACAGGAATTGTATTCCCTGTTTTGGAAAGTGATCATTATAAAAAAAAACAATACTGTAGTTTTATAATGTGTATTATTTATAGATACAATTCTACCACAAAAGAGCTATCAAATTCTCACATTCAAATTACATGAATGACACAATAAATTATAACAGACTCTCACTTTCAAAGAATTTTTAAGTCATCAAGGCTTTTTGGTCATTGTGAAAGCTTTGAACCTTTTGCATAAAACCTCATTGAGGATTTAGCCAACCTAAAGAATCTCTGGTGTAGGATTACTTGGCTTAATTTTCTTTATCTGGATTTTAACAAAAAAATAAATAAAAGAGATCCTGGCTTTTAGAAAATTAATAACCACTTTTACTGAAGAAAAGATTACTGAAATCAATGATGTGATTAGGATTGTAAATAAGAAGTACGTCGCCATTAAAAGCAGTCTCTTTTGCTAGCGGGGAGATGTGTTAGTTTTACTGATGGATTTAAGGCTAAAAATCCTCATCAAACATTAAAGTCGATACAGAACAATATCAGAGATTAATTGTGAATCCTGATTAGGGTTATTTGTGCTAGAGGACACTGCTTGCAAGGATCCCTGTGGGTTTCCTTAGTAAATGCAGTTGAGACTAAACAGGGATGTTACTGTTGGGTTAGTAAATTTAAATAATTGAGGTGTTATTGGATCTGAGGAACAGGTCGGCCAATGCAATAAGCAGAATGAACGCAAGACCAAATAAATGATGCAGACACACTATGAGCAGTATTAAAGCAATACAAGTGAGCAGAGATTGTAGAACTTATTTTTTTTTCAAATCTCAAGGCTGTCATTTCCTACAAAGCTTTCCAGAATGATTTACCTGCAATTAAAGTATATATGAAAATATGCTATGCATGTTTAATCAAATCAAAATAATTGACTAATATAAAAAATATGAAATTGTTTCTTTGACCGTTCTTGTGCCAAAAAACACAATTGAAAAGTGTCTTTAAAATACCACCCAGTTTACTTGTCACTTTTCTTTAGTAAACGTATTTCTTTTGTCAACCATATCAGATTGCATTTGTTAATTCTTTTTAGTTTATCTCATCAGTGTTCCCTCTATTACTCTCTGTAAATACTGTATGCCTGGAGCACTAACCTCTTTTGTATATTTATATGGTGTTCTTACAGTATATTTAATCAACACTTGTCACGGGAGACCAAGTATTAAAACCTTTTTACCAGGATCATCCACTGAGCACAACAAGTTAGTAAAACATATTGTCATTTATTTCCTTGAAATAGATGTAGACACAGTGGATAACAAAATCTTTAAGAAAACACACTTACTGGGTGTGGGCTACAACACTGGACTTTCCTAGGTAAAATAGAACATAAAAAAAAGTCTTTAGGTTGACCGGGACTTAGCCACTGTGATGGTGAAGGGTTACACAGGCAATTAATAAAGGTATTTGGCCGGCTGGGTGCCCCTGAACCAGATTGGGAATTTTAGAGTGTCAGCTCTGCAACCCAACCAGGGTAATAATACTGCAAATGTATTTAAAATGCCTGTGTCTCTCCCCCCAAGGAAAAGGGAGTGAGTTAATACCATGTATCAACTGTATAAGCCATGTAACAGGGTTCCCTGAGTCATAGTGGGAAAATGTAAAGTGTCAGCTCTGCAGCCCACTAAGCGCTGCAGTCCTGTAAAATGTGTCATAATTGTCTGTGTGCCTCCCACCAGGGATAAGGTTGTGAGGATCATATCATGTTTTAAATGTATGGGTTATTGTAACAATGATTTTCTGAATAAGAGGAAAAGAAAATGGTTTTTAACAACCCCCAAGGGTTATATTTTTATTACAGTAAGGAAGTCATTTAGTATGGATAAAAATCCATTTGCATAGGGAGCTTCTCCACCTCTCAGCTTTAAACACCAGTAGATGAAAGTGTTAACCATTGGGGTAGCCAGGATATGGACGTGTTAAACCTTTTGCTAGCACAGAGAGATGAAGGAAGAGAATCTCAATAAGCATCCTGGCAAATGGCAGACTTTCAGGTGCTGAGCCGGCAGGGGGTCTAGCATGAAAAATGGGGAAATATGACATTTATCACACTTACTCAGTTGCTATACTGAAGCTCTCTGCCAGGTTCTGTAGAGCCTGGAAGAACTCTGCTATAGGTGGTTCCCACGCTATTGGTTCCCACGCAAAAGATTGGCTGCACATGATACAGATGGCTTTTGGTGTTTTTAAAAAGTCCGGTGCAGCCAGTTAGGAGTCAGTTCCATGTAAGGTTCCATCATGTAACAAGATTCATCTGAGCTAGAGCATGCAGTGCAAAGGTCATAACATCGTAACTAAGGATTGCACCCTTCTTCAAAAGTTCATTAGAACTAAGGATTGGAGAATGAATCCTGCAAGGACAGAACAAAAATATTCCTTTCGGCGGAGAAACAGGGGCTGCAAGCGGCACCCCTAGCCAAGGACGGTTACACGGCTCTTTTTGTGCAACAACCCCATGTGCTGAGGATGGAGGTGATCAGGCCTGAATAAAGGTGTTATACCTGGCTGATCATCTTCCCCTCGCATTGGGAATGAAGGGATCAAACCTATTTGCCATGCATTGCTGTGTTTGCTCTGTCCCAGCCGTTTTTACCCCCCATTTGCAGGCTATTCCATGCCTGCTGTGTTAAAAGAAAAATGCATTGCCTGTTATACCCTTTCACAGACACAAGAGGGCGTAGTGAGCGCCCAATACTAGTGCTGATTGAAGATGCGTGGCAAAAGTTTAAAGGGCCGTCTGTGAGATGGGTATCCATTACTATCGGTTTGACCCATAACCACAAGTTAATTGAATAAGTGGTTGCTGTTAGAATCTCGTGTTTTACCGATAAAATGTATCTGTCCCTCGTTAACTTTGTAACTTGAAAGGCAGAAAGTCTATTGCCGTGGGAAGTGGGTCAATTGGCGTGAGAGGTGCGGGAACTTCGCTTCCCCTGGCCCGGCTTTTCAATTACAAAGGTTAACTCGGTAACGAGAGCACCCAGCACCCTGATTTTTGGGGTGCAAGTATGATTAAACAATACATGCCCCTACATATAGAAATTACAGTTGTTGCACAAGCAGATAGAAAATTGTTGTATGGTGCTCTAAAAACAAAAGGCAGTTGGAAGTGTATCAGCTTGTAAAGCAAAGCCTTATGTGGAGTACCCCTCCAATATGAATGATAACATGTATAGAAATTCAGACCACAGAGCAGTCCAAACAATCCAGTGCTCCAAAAAAAATTGTAGAGGTGTGGGACTGGGGATACGCTGTATATAAGTGTCTCTAAATATTGTAATAGACACACCATGTGTGTCAGCCTTTGAGCAATTGCCAGTAAGGATAATGTATAAAAAGGTGATGAGTAAACAAAGATAGTAAATGAAAGGCTAGTTACCGACTGGCTGCCACATGCAGCACGATCGCGTCGTAGTAAAATTACTCACAGGTAGGTGAAGTGGGAAAGATGATTATAAATCTTGTGCAATCACTGGGAACCAGCGTCTCCTCCAACAGCAGCCTCTGATGACGGGCAACGCGGCGTCAGGAAATAGGGGAATCCCCGCGATGGAGCTCAGTAGCCACAGCCAGGGCAAATCCCTCCGTATGGTTTTTTCCATTATTCTACAATATGAATGATAAGGCTAGGATAAATGCCCCCAAAAAGAGATGTATAGCTGGAAAATGGAAACCAACGTAGCAATGAGGTAAGGATAACAAACACCCGCCGGTGTCCAGCACTAATAAAACATCCTAATGAAATGGGGGGAATAAGCAATAAATATCCTTATAGCCAATGATGGAACAGAATAATGGAATAAACTCACATGCGGCAATAATCTTCTTAGTGATGGAGAGCCATTGATATCCACAGGTCCTGGGGTACAATGTGCCTCCGTCTGCGTTGATCAGATGTAGAAGGAGGGAGAAAAGACGGAGCACTAAATCCACTGCAAGCTTGTAAAAAATACAGAGGTGCGTTCCCACGATAAAAAATAAAGTTTAATGGATCAAAAACAAACAGACAATACACCTACTCGTTTCAGGCTATAAGCCCTTTATCAAGGTGAGTAAAACAGACTTACCGGAGTGTGTTTAAATACCGGATCCTCGCGCTGCTGTAACCTATCCCCGTCACTTCCTGATGTGTCAAGAGACGCGGGGCATGTGACGTCAGCCCGTTGGAGCCGGTAAATTGAAAAAACGTTATTAAATCCTAACAATCTAACACTCCGGAGCTACCTAAAGAGAGAATCAAAAAATAAACATTTAAAAACAAGGATAAAAACAGTTATGATGTTAAATGGTAAACTCATTAAATTGTGTGTATACAGTACATATACCCTACAATAATGAATAAAGCATGTTCTATGTCTGTAGAATAACCACAGATTGTACTAAGTGAAGACTGCTATGGTTCATTATATATTCAATAAAAGCATATACATATACACATTCTAAAATGCACATGTTAAATAGTACCCAGTATCAAAGTATATAAACCAATTATAAAAGAGAAAAAAATAAATATATTATTAATTCATTCTCTTGATAAATAATTTAAGGAATATATATAGATCCAAATTAAGCAAATATATCAATCTGTTTAAAACCATGTTGATGAGTATGTTAAACATAGTTATTGTATTTCAAAAGAATGAATAAATAGTCTTTAACAGAGTGAATATATATTATAATCCTAACAACAATAATATCAAAACCAAACGAATAAAAATGAATTCAGAACATATAGAAAATAATGTAATTGAAAATAAGATAACTAAAAACTATTTAACCATATCATTAAATAGATGTAATAACTTATAGGGCCTCATTCAGAGAGGGTTGATAAAAAATATCCCCAGGGTATTTAAAATGCCTTTTATTTGGGTGTTGCTATCACGGTATTCAGAAAGGCTCGATTACCAGTGATAGCAAAATTCCCAAAACGGGCGAGTTGATGCCAGCGATAGCATCAACCCTCTGAAAAGGCCTAAACCAGCGATTCATTTATGCTGCAGAGAGAGCGGCTCTGAGAGAGCCGCCTCTCCCAGCTGAAATGTCGCCCGAAAATTATTTATTTAAATATACATTTCTTTAATAATGTATATGTGCAGGGGGTCTCCGGAGATGAACCACATTGGTTTAAGGTCCAGGGACCCCCTGCTTCCTGAGATACAGGCACCTTTATGGTGTGCCGGTATCTCCTATGCAAGGAAATGTCCCGGTCACGTGACGCGGGACATTTCAATGCAGAGGGATACCAGCACCCCATAAAGGTGCCTGTATCTCGGGAAGCAGGGGGTCCTCGGACATAAAACCAACGTAGTTCAGCTCCAGAGACCCCCTGCCCATCTACACTATTAAAGAAATGAATAAGTAAGTATAGATATAGAATAAAGTATCTGTTGTCTAAATTTAGCATAGGTTGAACTTGATGGACGTACGTCTTTTTTCAATCTCATCTACTATGTAACTATGTAACTATATATAAATAAATATTTTATTAAACATCAATACACGCCCCTCCGCCCAAACCCATACAGTACAGTAATGGGCAAAATAACTATTATCCAGATATGGATAATAGATTATTTGCCCATTATTAAACACTGCATTAGCATACAAAAATAAAGTAAATAAATACAGTTATACTTACCACAACAGCAGGTCCTTCTGTACTCCGTAGCAAGAAAGCATATATAAATAATAAAGACATTCTAATGGCCCCTAACCCCTTAATTACCTTACCGGTTACTAACCGCTATAGTCATTAAGGGGTTAACCCACCCTGACCCGATACAAACCCGGGAGGACTAAGCACAAACCCTGACTGACTATACCCACCCTATACCCATTGAGTAGTATAGTGGTACATCATACCCATATAATAATAGTATGGGCATGATAAGCCTCTATAGCACTCAATGGACACAATAATTACAATACATTAATACACAAGACACACAATAATAAAACCTAACTAAACTCCAAAAAAACACACTTCACTAAATAAAAACAGTAGCCAGCTAATCCAATCAATACTAGCAATAACAACATCAACAATGAATTAATTAAACCATTAACCAATCAAACAAATTAATTCATAAACCAACTCAAAATGAATAGTAACACTAACCAATCCAAACAATGAATTACTCCAACATTAATTAATTTAAACAGTAAAATAGAAAGAAAGAAATTCTAACAATATCTGAACTAACCATAAAACGCATTAGCTAACATAATACAACATTAAGTACAAGCGAACACCAATCACAAACCTTTTATTAGCATTAAGCATGAAAAAACAAACAATCACATCTACATAAGAAACTGAAATGAAAAAGCAACAGCAATACAAGCTAGAAATGCCCCCCAAATATTGTCATAATAATGTATTTTTCTGTACCTTACAGTGGTACAGATTAATATATTATCAGTCAATGTGCCTCCCCCAAAAAATCAAAAAACACATCCAAATAAAAAATCTGTAAGAAGAGACATTTTACAAACATTCAATATATTACTTACCATTAGAAGCGGTGGCCCTCCGACTCCCGGGGTAATAGGAAGCTCATGTACCTTGAAGCCCTCGAACAGCACACCGATGCCATCCGCCATGAAGATCCGGATCAGGTACCCCAATCTTCTTTTTTCTTTCTTTAATCACCTTCTTCTATCTTCATCTGTGTGACGACTTAGGAGATTCCTTCCTCTTCTTCTCCCTCTCTCCCATCTCCCGTTATCCTTTCTGCCCCTTCCCACTCCTCTCCTTCACCATATACCTCTCTCCCCTTGCCGCAGCACGTTCCCCGCAGGTCTCGCATACCCACGCGCCCCAGCAGCCCCTGCTGTAATCCTCCCCGCTCCCTCTCCCCCTCGGTAGCTCCTTTACCTTCCCCTGTGGTGCCATCCATCCCGTTGCCTCCTCCGCGCGTGATGCCCGTGGTGCGGTGTTCCGCGCGCCTGGTTACGCGTCCGGTACGCGCGCCCCCTCAGCCCACGGGGGACATGTGTGCATGCTCCTCTCTACCCTTGCTGGCCATCGCACGGGCACAGTCCTCACCCGCGTTCTCCTCCGCTTGGCTCCGTCCTCCTCCTGCGGTCTTCCCCTGCTCCGTGCGGGCCACGTCTGTGTTACAGCCTGTGCGCGTGCATCCCCAGCTTACAGGGGCCGCCCGCACAGACTCTTCTTATCAGGATTTCCCTGTCTCCGCCTCTCAAGCTGTTCAGGCTATTCCCCTGACCGCCCCTTCTGTCTCCTCTTCTCTCCCTGACCTATCTCTTGCTTCTCCCACTTCTCTCTCTACTCCTCCCCTCTCTGTCATTGGTGCACCTCCCTTCATAATTCCTGTCTGTCCACCTCTTCCTCGCTCTGCATAGTTCCTGTTTCCCTGTGTGTACCTGTCCTATGCTGTGCTCCCTCTGTGTTCCTGTGAATACCTGCTCCTCTGTTACTTTGGATTTCCCTGGCTTTGACCCCTGCTCTCCCTGGACTACTCTGCTCTCTGGTAACCCCTTGAACCCTGCTACGCATACGACTTCGCTGACCTCTGGCTTCCTAGGACATGGCTTGCTCTCTGACGACTCTACTCTCTGGATCCCCTGAACATTGGCAAACGGACACGACTATTCTCACGGACACCCCCAAGCGTTGCAAGTATCTACTAACAACTCTTCCAACAGGCCCATCAATGCTATACCACACTCCGGGCTTGCACCCACTGCTGTGGGTGTGTGGTATCATACCGTTCCCACCTCAGTACTGGGGTCTAGCTTGGTCTGCGGGCATACAGGCATGTCATTATGCAGAGCCCAACAAACGCAGACCCCCCTGAGGTGGGTACAAGTATTACCATAGAGGCCTTACGCTTTGTTAGCGATCAGCTGTCCTCGGTTTCTCAGCAATTAGCCACCTTCACCTGTCAGGAGGGTTCCACGGCTTCTGCGCCAACAATGGCCAATACCTACGCCGGCCCTGGCCCACGGATTCCCTCTCCGAATCGCTATGATGGGAACCCCCTCAACTGCCGCGGTTTCTTAAACCAATGTGAGATACAGTTTGAGATGTCTCCCTCCCTGTTTCCTACTGCCCATGCTAAGAGGGTATATTTACGCCCTACTCACTGGAGATGCCCTTGCCTGGGCCTCTCCTCTATGGGAACGTGGTAGCGAAATAACGGAAGATTATATTTTATTCAGACGTGAATTCCAACTTTTATTTGATACCCCTGCACGGCACGAGACAGCTGCCTTCTCTCTCTTCCATGTTTCTCAGGGTCGAAATTCAGCTGCCAATTACGCCACTATGGCTGTCGAAGTCCAATGGAATGATGAGGCGCTCGCAGCGGCATACTGGCACGGACTCTCAGATACGTTGAAAGACGATCTGGCCACACACGCCCGGCCTACGTCCCTGGAGGAACTCATCACCCTGAGCGTACGCATGGATCAGCACACACAAGAGCGACGACACGAGAGGCACTGTTCCTGTTCTTCTTCCTCTGTTATGTCTCACAGGTCAGTCGCTACTCGTCTCCTGGCCCTGGAGTCCTCGGAACCTATGCAGGTTGGCAGTCAACAACTCCAGGCAACCGAGAGAGCGCGGCGGCGCCAGAACCGGCTGTGTTTCTACTGTGCTTCCTCGGAACATCGTCTCCAGAATTGTCCCTTGAAGCCGGGAAACGGGCACACCCAGTAAAGTTAGAGGGGCTTCTACTGGGTACGGTCGCTCCTAACCCCTCTCCTTCCAAAGCTCTCCCAAAGAAGCTGATGCTACCAGCCACACTGGAGGGTCCCAACCTTGTCGTAAAGGTTGAAGCATTCATAGATTCCGGATCGGGCGGTAATTTCCTGGACCAGCAGTTTACAGAGGAGAATCAAATCCCCATGGTCAGAAGGAAGAGCCCAGTTGGCCTGGAGGCTATCGATGGATGACCGCTCCAGCCGGCTTTCATCATTTGGGAGTCTATTCCTCTTACCTTGACCCTGTTTGATGGTCACAAGGAGGTAATTGTCTTTGACGTTTTCCAGTCCCCTTCAGTACAAATTATATTAGGATTGCCTTGGCTTCAACTCCACAATCCGCGCATTAATTGGTCCACTACCTTGCCCATCCAGTGGCCCTCGTCCACAGATACTACGCCAGCGGATTCCCCCGTGGTGGTACTTGCTGGTCTGGACTCTGTACCTGCCGACCGTTCGTCCCTGCCTTCCATGTACCATGAGTACCTAGACGTATTCAACAAGGTGCAAGCAGAGGTCCTCCCACCCCATCGCCCGTACGATTGTCTGGTCGACCTCATTCCTGGGACTGTCTAAGTCTTACCCACTCTCCATCCCGGAGACCGAGGCCATGACTACTTATATTCAAGAAAACTTGGAGAAAGGTTTCATCCGCAACTTTACCTCTCCTGCCAATGCGGGGTTTTTTTTGTGAAGAAGAAGGATGGATCTCTAAGGCCTTGTATAGACTTCCGCGGACTCAATAAGATCACGGTGAAAAACAGGTATCCGCTCCCACTCATTTCTGAACTGTGCGATCGTCTCCAAGGGGCCTCTATTTTTTCAAAACTCGACTTAAGGGGTGCCTATAATCTCATACGCATAAGGGAGGGAGACGAGTGGAAAACAGCATTTAACACACGTTCTGGACACTATGAATACCTTGTTATGCCCTTTGGGCTGTGTAACGCCCCGGCCGTGTTTCAGGACATTTCCGTGAAGTTTTGGGAACCTTTGTCATTGTCTGGAGGAACACATTTAACATACCAAACTTGTGCTCTCCAGGCTGCGTTCTAACCGTCTTTACGCCAAGATGGAAAAGTGTTTTTTTCACCAGGCTTCCACGGCCTTCCTAGACTATATTATCTCCAGCCAAGGTTTCTCCATGGACCCAGAGAAGCTGAAGGCGATTCTCGATTGGCCACTCCCTAATTCACTCAAAGCTGTGCAACTGTTATGCTGTGCTCACCACGGACAAGAAGGGACCCCGAATCTGAGGTGAGATGGGTAACAAACTGCTCCCACAGCTACGGGGACACGCATGGAAAGTGGAAAATAGGCGTCTGGAACCATCTGGGAGTATAAGATAAAGTAAGATACTCGCCAGACGAGAAGGGAGATTCCAGAAGATAGATGGTACCGAGAGCCTGGGGTCCAGAGCCGGGAGGTAGGTCGGAATCCGCAAACCGAGGTAAAGGAGTCGGGGTGTCCAGATGGTCAGGATACAGACCAGGGGTGTCCAGGAGATCAGGATACAGACCAGGGGTAGAAGACAAGAGCGGATCCACAGCCAGGCCTGTTCGGTACGCAAGGGATCACTAAGGAGACAAAAAGAGACAGGAACTGAGGCAAGTACGACCGTGGTTAACACAGGTCATACAAAGCTATGCTCAGCCAAAGAATGAATGGCTGAGCAAGGTATAAGTAGGATAAAGCGTGGGTTACCACGTGAAATGCGTCAGAGTGTCCCTTTGGCTGTTTTTAATATGCCTATAATACATTTTTGCACCTAGATCTTTGCATTTTGCAGTTTTGTGGTTACGATTTGTCTTCTACAGCAGCTGATGCACCGCCGTTTTTCCTTCACCTTCTGAGGAATGAAATGGGCCTGCTTGGAAAAAAGATCCACGACAACCAAAATGGTGTTCATCCCTTTAGAGGTTGGAAGTTCCACCACAAAGTCCATGGACAGATGACTCCATGGGCGTTCTGGTAAAGGGAGGGGTTGTAGAAGGCCGTACGGCTTTTTACGAGCGGTCTTTACCTCGGCGCAGATTGGACAAGTTTTACGTATTCTGAAATGTCCTGCAACATGGTTGGCCACCAAAAGGTACAACCAATGAGGTCAGAAGTCCTGCTAATGCCTGGATGACCGGCTGACCTAGAACAATGACCCCACTCAAGAATCTTCTTAAGGAAGCGTGGAGCTGCATACAGACGGCCAACTGGCACCTTAAGGCTCCTCGGAAGATTAGACTGTGCTGCCATAACCTGATCCAGGATATCAAAAGAATTGGCCGAAACAATATATTTAGAGGGTAAGATTGTTTCGGAGATAACCTCGGAATTGTCCTCAAACAGGAATTGACGTGAAAGTGCATCTGCCTTTTGATTCTTTGAACCAGGAATGTAAGATATGAGATAATTAAATCTCGGATAAAAAAGAGACCATCGAGCCTGACGCACCCCAAGGCGACGTGCACTCTCAATGTAAAGTAAGTTTTTATGATCAGTAAAGATTGAAATGGGGGTCTCTGTTCCCTCCAGAAGATGTCTCCATTCCTGAAGGGCGAGTTTAATAGCCAAGAGCTCTCTGTTTCCGATGTCATAGTTCCGTTCTGCCGAAGAATTTTTTTTGGAAAAGAACCCACAGGGATGAAGTTTGGCCTGTGGGGACTGTCTCTGAGAGAGAATGGCGCCAGCACCGACATCGGATGCGTCTACCTCTAGGGTAAAAGGAAGCCCGGGATCAGGGTGACGCAAAATAGGAGCAGAAGCAAAAGATTTTTTGAGGGAGTCGAAAGCTTGGAGAGCTACAGGAGACCAGACTGCTGTGTTAGCTCCCTTTTTGGTGAGGGAAGTAATGGGGGCCACGAAAGAAGAAAAATTCTTGATAAATTTACGATAGTAATTTGCAAATCCCAAGAATCGCTGTATGGCTTTCAGGGAAGTGGGTTGTGGCCATTCTAAGACAGCCTTGAGTTTGACTGGGTCCTTAGAGAAGCCAGTGCTAGAAATAATATATCCAAGAAAGGTAATGGAAGAAAGATGAAAAGAACATTTCTCTAGTTTAGCATAAAGGTTGTTCTCCCATAGGCGGACAGGACTAATTTGGTGTGTTGAATGTGGTCAGAGAGGGATTTGGAAAAAATAAGGATATCGTCAAGGTATACGATAATGAAGCTGTCGAGGAGATCACGGAAAATCTCGTTGACAAACTCCTGGAAGACCGCTGGGCATTACACATGCCGAAAGGCATGACTAGATATTCATAATGCCCATCCCGGGTGTTAAAGGCGGTCTTCCATTCGTCGCCCTGACGGATGCGGACAAGGTTATAGGCTCCGCGGAGATCAAGTTTGGAAAAAATTGTTGCCCCTTGTAGGCGATCGAAGAGTTCGGAAATAAGTGGCAGGGGGTAACGGTTCTTGATTGTAATTTTCTAAGACCTCTGTAGTCAATACAGGGGCGCAAGGAACCATCCTTTTTCTTAACAAAAAAAAACCCAGCTTCAGCTGGTGATGAAGAATTGCGGATAAAACCTTTCCTCAAGTTATCCTGAATATACTCGGTCATGGCCTTTGTCTCGGGTATGGATAGGGGGTGAGAACGGCTCTTGGGTAAGGTAGCACCGGGAAGGAGCTCAATGGGACAGTCAAAGTCTCTATGGGGAGGTAACACTTCAGAAAGTACCTTATCAAAAACTTCCACCAGGTCCCAGTAGACCGTTGGAAGGGAAATTTTATACTCTGCGGGTAATTCCACTACGGCTAATGTCTGTTTGGGGGGATGACAGGTCTTAAGGCACTGGGGGCTCCATCGAATGGGCTCCTTACCAACCAAATCTAATTGTGGGTTATGAAGTTGCAACCAGGGGAGTCCCAGAATTACATCTACCGATGGAGTGTGGATCACGTCAAAGATAATCTTCTCTTGGTGACCGTCCTCCGTGGAGAGGGATAGAGAACAAGTCTCCAGAGAAATAAAGGCTGGTTGGAGTGGACGCCCGTCTATGGCCTCCAGACCAACTGGAACAGCCTTAGATCGAAAGGGAATCCCATTCCTATAGGCAAAACTCTGTTCAATAAATTTCCCCTGAGACCCAGAATCTATAAACGCAGAGGCGGGGATCAGGGAGTTATTCCAGGCCAGAGAAATAGGCAGCATTATACGATTGGGAAGTACTTTAGACGAAGAAAGAGGAGAAGAGATTATGCCCAATGAGACCCTCTCATACCTTATTGGGTCCTGGCGTTTCCCGGTCGCAGAGGACAGCTTACCAGCAGATGACCGGGATGACCGCAGTAATGGCACAGTCCACCATTTCGTCAGCGCTGTCTCTCAGACGTGGATAGACGATGACCTCCGAGCTGCATCGGTTCGGGCTCATCTATGGGTTGGGGGACGTGATGGACGAGACTGCGGCTGGAAGATCGTGAGGAGTTGGTACGAGGAAGAGCGCGTTCAAGTCTCCTCTCTTGTAGCCGCTGGTCCACGCGGATGCAGACCGCAATGAGATCCTCCAATCTGGTGGGTCTCTCCATAGTGGCCAGCTGGTCCTTGATGTCAAACGACAGACCCTGCCAAAAGGCTGCTGACAGTGAGCCATCATTCCAGGAGGTCTCCGCCGCGATGGTCCGGAAGTCCAAAGCATACTAGGCGACAGGACGAGTACCCTGGGAAATATGGAAGAGAGAAGAATCTGCCGTAATTTGCCTGAATTCTAGAAGAAAGCGAGAATAGTCATGCGTCATGGCAGGATCCCGCTCCCAGATGGAGGATGCACAGGCTAGGGCCTTTCCGTTCAAGAGAGTCATAATATAGGCCACCTTTGAACGAGCAGTGGGGAAGCGCAAGGGAGATAGTTCAAATTGCATCTCGCACTGATTTAAAAACCCTCTGCACTCGTGGGGATCCCCTGCATAGCGGTTGGGAGCCAGGAGACGAGGATCCACGGCCACGGGAAGGCCCGGGGAGGGAAACGCCGCAGCTGCCTTGGCAGAGGAGCCTGGGGAAGGCTGCAATGAGGAGAGTCTAGAGAGCTCCTGCGTCATGGACGCAAGCTGCGCCTCTAGCTGGAGAAGTCGCTGCATAGGGCTTGGGTGCTCAACCTCTTCGGGGTCCATGTCTGTGGGGCTGAACATAATGTTACGCTGTGCTCACCACGGATAACGAGGGACCCCGAAACTGAGGTGAGATGGGTAACAAACTGCACCCACAGATACGGGGACACGTCTGGAAAGTGGAAAATAGGCGTCTGGAACCGTCTGGGAGTATAAGATAAAGTAAGATACTCGCCAGACGAGAAGGGAGATTCCAGAAGATAGGTGGTACCGAGAGCCTGGGGTCCAGAGCCGGGAGGTAGGTCGGAATCCGCAAACCGAGGTAAACGGTTCGGGGTGTCCAGAAGGTCAGGGTACAGACCAGGGGTGTCCAGGAGGTCAGGATACAGACCAGGGGTAGAAGACAAGAGCGGATCCACAGCTAGGCCGGTTCGGTACGCAAGGGATCACTAAGGAGACAAAAAGAGACAGGAACTGAGGCAGGCACGACCGTGGTTAACACAGGTCATACAAAGCTATGCTCAGCCAAAGAATGAATGGTTGAGAAAGGTATAAGTAGGAGGAAGGACCAATAGGGAGAGGGGGAGTAATGAGGGAGTGGCCCCAGGGAAGATGGAGATTGGAAGGGAGAAACTTACCACAGCTGCGCTGGATCTGCAGCTTGTGAGCGGTGCACGCGCATCAGGCGTGTGCGCCATACGGGAGAGGCACGCGCGGCCTCAACTGGGGACGGGAACTCCCCCTGAGGGAGGACGTAAACGTCCTCGGCTGTGCGAGTTCTGTAGCCGCCGCGGGGAGCGGAGGGGAAGGAAGATCCCGCCCGCCGCGGCAAAGGGGGAGAGCCGGAGCGCAGGTAAGTGATGTCGCGGGAGGAACCCCCTTAGGGAGAGGTGTTCCCCCGGACCTCACAGCAACGTTTTCTTGGCTTCGCTATTATTACAGGAAGTTTATCACAAAAAATTCTTCCATTGCCCTTCCCATCACCGCCTTGACCAAAGAGGGCGCCGACTTCTCATCCTGGTCACCAGAGGCCATCACAGCCTTTGAGACTCTCAAGAAGGCATTCGTCTCTGCCCCCATCCTGCGTCATCCGGATACCTCCCTCCCCTTTACTATGGAGGTTGACGCCTCAGACGTAGGAGCTGGCGCAGTTCTGTCCCAGAGGACTTCTCCCCAAGAGAATCTCCATCCTTGTGTTTTTTTTTCACGGAAATTTTCAGCAGCAGAAAAGAATTATGATGTCGGTAATCGTGAACTCTTGGCCATTAAGTTGGCTCTCCAGGAATGGAGACATCTTTTAGAGGGTTCCAAAGAACCAATCGCCATTCTCACCAACCACAAAAATGTGTTATATATTGAGGGTGCTCGCCGCTTGGGCTCCCGCCAGGCTCGCTGGTCACTCTTCTTTTCCCGCTTCAACTACACCATCTCTTATATCCCTGGTACCAAAAATGTTAAAGCGGACGCCCTTTCTCGTCAGTTTGCCTCCGAGTCCGAGGCCAAAGAAACCTCAGAACCTATTCTCCCGGCCAAGTGCATAGTCTCGGCTAACAACTTTGATGTATTGGACGAGATCCACAAGGCACAAGCACATATCCCCAGCAGGTTCAGGGTACCAGAAGGATGTCTATACGCGGCTCCAAGTTTCTGCCATAAAGTCTTACTTTGGGGTCATTCTTTCAGAGCAGTTGGACATCCAGGCTTCAAGAGGACAGCTGATCTCATTAAACAGACTTTTTGGTGGCCCAAGATGAATCAAGATATTCTCAATTTTACTTCCGCCTGTCCTGTTTGTGCCCAGAGTAAAACCCTCCATCATAAGCCTTCTGGACTTCTGCTACCCCTTCCCATCCCTGAACAATCCTGGAAACACATTTCGATGGACTTTATCGTTGAACTGCCAGTGTCCAAAGGGATGAACACTATTTTGGTCGTAGTTGATAGATTTTCAAAGCAGGCTCACTTTATTCCCCTCAAGGGTCTTCCCAACTCGGCTACCTTGGCGGATGTCTTCTCCAAAGAAATCTTTAGGCTACATGGCGTTCCTATTTCTATCGTCTCAGACCGGAGGTCCAAGTTCATTTCAAAATTTTGGCGAGCTTTCTCTCAAAGATTGGGTATCTCCCTCCTGTTCTCCTCGGGATATCATCCACAAACCAACAGTCAAACTGAAAGGATGAACCAAACCCTCGAACAGTATCTGAGATGCTTCATTTCCGACTCACATGATAACTGGGTGGATCTTCTACCATGGGCCGAATTTGCCATTAATTCCTTAAAGAACGAGTCCACTCAGGAGTCTCCTTTCTTCATCAACTGTGGGTTTCACCCCAGTAGTCTCCCTCTCTCACCTTCTCCTTCTGGAGCTCCTGCAGCCGACTCTCATATCACCAACTTGCAAGAATCCTGGAAGAAGATTCTCAAGTCCTTACGGTCTGCGGTGGCCAAGCAAAAGATCAAAGCTGATCGTCACTGCCAAAAAGGTCCATTATTCAAGCCTGGTGATCTGGTCTGGCTGTCATCCAAGAATATTAGGCTCAAGTCTCCTTCACCCAAACTGTCCCTTAGATTCTTGGGGCCTTTTAAAATCCTAGAAAAAGTTAATACCGTGGCCTATCGCCTCGAGCTTCCCCCCTCAATGAAAATTCCGTCAGTTTTCCACGTTTCCCTCCTGAAGGAATTCATGTGCAGCCCTTATTTCCCGGATCCCTCTCGGAGACCTAATCCAGTGTCCACCCTGGGTCAACAGGAGTACGAGATACAGTCTCTCATAGACTCGCGTATCTCCAAGAAAGGACTCCAGTTTCTGGTACGCTGGAAGGGCTACGGTCCTGAGGAACGGTTCTGGGTACCGGCACATCACGTCCCCGCCCCAAGGTTGATTTCGCAGTTTCACCAGAAATTCCCCCTTAAGCCGTGGTTGGATCACTCGGAGATTGATCCTCAAGGGGGGGATACTGTGACAACTCAGGAGATTCCTTCCTCTTCCTCTCCCTCTCTCCCATCTCTCGTTATCCTTTCTGCCCCTTCCCACTCCTCTCCTTCACCGTCTACCTCTCTCCCCTTTCCGCAGCGCGTTCCACGCAGGTCTCGCATACCCACGCGCCCCCCGCAGCCCCTGCTGTAATCCTCCCCGATCCCTCTCCCCTGCGGTAGCTCCTTTACCTTCCCCTGTGGTGCCATACGTCCCGTTGCCTCCTCCACGTGTGATGCCCGCGGCGCAGCATTCCGCGCGCCTGGTGACGCATCCGGTACGCACGCCCCCTCAGCCCATGGGGAATGCGCGTGCATGCTCCTCTCTACCCTTGCTGGCCATCGCACGGGCACAGTCCTCGCCCGCGTTCCCCTCCGCTTGGCTCCGTCCTCCTCCTGCGGTTTTCCCCTGGTCCGTGCGGGCCGCGCCTGTGTTACAGCCTGTGCGCGCGCATCCCCAGCTTACATGGGCTGCGCGCACAGACTCTTCTTATCAGGATTTCCCTGTCTCCGCCTCCCAAGCTGTTCAGGCCATTCCCCTGACCGCCCCTTCTGTCTCCTCCTCTTCTCTCCCTGACCTATCTCTTGCTTCTCCCACTTCTCTCTCTACTCCTCCCCTCTCTTTCATTGGTGCACCTCCCTTCATAATTCCTGTCTGTCCACCTCTTCCTCGCTCTGCATAGTTCCTGTTTCCCTGTGTGTACCTGTCCTATGCTGTGCCCTCTCTGTGCTCCTGTGAATACCTGCTCCTCTGTTACTTTGGATTTCCCTGGCTTTGACCCCTGCTCTCCCTGGACTACTCTGCTCTCTGGTAACCCCTTGAACCCTGCTACGCATACGACTTCGCTGACCTCTGGCTTCCTAGGACCTGGCTTGCTCTCTGACGACTCTACTCTCTGGATCCCCTGAACATTGGCAAACGGACACGACTATTCTCACGGACATCCCCAAGCGTTGCAAGTATCTACTAACAACTCTTCCAACAGGCCCAGCAACGCTACACCACACTCCGGGCTTGCTCCCACTGCTGTGGGTGTGTGGTATCATACCGTTCCCACCTCAGTACTGGGGTCTAGCTTGGTCTGCGGGCATACAGGCGTGTCAATCTGTAACCATTTCTTGATCTTCTATATCTTCTTTCTTCATCTGTCAATCCAAAATTCCCCATGTTAAATCCCAACTGATGTTGTCTCGTCGTCTTCTTGGGCTCAAATAAGGCATCACGGCCTTAAATAGGGCTTGTGATGTCCCATTTAGCCTCAAAATGGTTAACAGCCACCTGATTGGCTGTTAAAACCAGGTTCCGACTTTATTTTTATTTTTTGACATGACGTCACTTAAAGGGAATGATGCCAGCCAATCAGAATGGCTGTGCTTCATTTGCTTTTAAGATGACGTCACGAAGCTGGCATCACATGGTATTTCAGCCAATCAGATCGTGGGAACCAATTCCACACTCTGATTGGCTGAAATACCTTGTGACACAGCGGCCATCTTGGATTTAGTGATGTCATGTTAAAGGGAATGATGCCAGCCAATCAGAATGGCTGTGCTTAATTTGCCTTTAAGATAACGTCACTAAATCCAAGATGGCCGCTGTGTCACAAGATATTTCAGCCAATCAGCGTGTGTAATTGGTTCCCACGATCTGATTGGCTGAAATACCATGTGACGCCGGCTTCATGACGTCATCTTAAAGGCAAATGAAGCACAGCCATTCTGATTGGCTGGCATCATTCCCTTTAAGTGACGTCATGTCAACAAAAAAAATTAAAGTCGGAACATGGTTTGAACAGCCAATCAGGTGGCTGTTAACCATTTTGAGGCTAAATGTGACATCACAAGCCCTATTTAAGGCTGTGATGCCTCATTTGAGCCCAAGAAGCCGACGAGACAACATCGGTTGGGATTTAACATGGGGTATTTTGGATTGACAGATGAAGAAAGAAGATCAAGAAATGGTTACAGATGAAGATAGAAGAAGGTGATTAATGAAAGAAAAAAGAAGATTGGGGTACCTGATCCGGATCTTCATGGCGGATGGCATCGGATGCTGTTAGAGGGCTTCAAGGTGCGTGAGCTTCCTTTTACCCCGGGAGTCGAAGGGCCACCGCTTCTAATTGTAAGTAATATATTCAATGTTTGTAAATGTCTCTTTTTACAGGTTTATTCTTTGGATGTGTTTTTTGATTTTTTTGGGGAAGGCACATTGACTGATAATATATTAATCTGATTACAGATTAATACATTATTATGCCAAAATTTGGGGGGCGTTTCTCGCTTTGTATTGCTGTTGGTTTTTTTCATTTCAGTTTATTATGTGGATGTCATTGTTTGTTTGTTCATGCTTAATGTTGTAGCCTTGAGCTCCCGCAGCTCCTTGAGACCCCCCTCCCCTTGAGCAGCTCGATCGCGGGTGCCGAAAGACCCGACGGCTGCATCCAAGGGTGGGGGCTGGAGCAGGGATCAGCGCGGCTTCCCCTGCCTGCGGCCGATGCCGGGGACGCGATCGGGCCGTTGCTAAGGCCGCGATCGCGTCTCTAAGGTCCCGGCGGCCGGTGAAGCAGGGCGCCGCCATTGGGAGGCGGGTTGCGCATGCGCAGGGACGCGTAGGCGCAGGAAGAGCCCCAGAGACAGGGCAAAGTCGCGCGAGCATAGGGACAGCTCAGGGAAGGTTGAGACAGCCCGGGAAAGCTTGCGCAAGCGCAGTGCAGGGTAGGAAAAGCCCGCGAACCCCTAGCCTACCAGGGAAGGCTCTGAGCTGGGACTACATATCCCATGAGCCTCTGTATGCCCCATGTGACACCAGGGAGCCAATAGGGCTTAGGAAGGCCAGGCAGGCAAAGAGATACATTGTTTGGGCTGCAGCACGTTTGTCAGTTGGAGCTGGGGAGCTGTGAGGGAAGGAAGGGTGCAGAGAGCATGTGCAGCTCCTGCATCGAGTAAGGTCCCTCACATCCCAAGTAAGGCCTCAACTCCCCACCAGGTTAGTGGGTAAGTGCTGAGGGACGGCCCCAGATAGGGACGCTGCCCTTAGTGCGTGTGTGTGTGCTGTCTTGTCAGGGTCACGGCTGGCAGGGCTGTGAGGCCTGACAAGAAGGCATAGTGCTAGTGTGCAGCAAGTTGCTGTACGCGTTACGAAGTTTGCAGTGCGTAGTGTAGTGTTAGGGTTCAGTGAGTGTCAGGACTGGGATGAGTTAGGGGATTGGGGCAGGTTATTACCCCGCAGGCCCTAGGAGTTTTCCCCAAGCCACCCCAGGTTGCGGTACATCAGGGACAGGCCCTAGGTTAGGGTTCCTGTCACTTTAGGGTTAGTTAGGGATAGACAGGGATAGCGGCGGTTGCTGTTTCCGTGATGCGGTTGGTGTTGCCGTGATTCGGTTGTGTTCCCGTGAAGCGGTGGGACCCTCGTTGGGGTTCCTGGAGAAGTACCTGGATAGGATCAGACAGATGCATCGCACGTCTGACCCTTTGAGAAGAGTGTTGCAGGCCCGAGCATCGGAGTGCTCGGAAGGTACCTCTGTATTATATGTGCACCAACAGGCCTAACACATTAATTAGTGACTGCGCAGTCACCCACGTTCTCTATTAGAGTGCGGGACATTGGGTGGGGATTCTCGGGATACTGGGTGGGATCACCTAGTGTTGGGAAGCATCCTGCGCGACGCAGTAAGTGTCTCCTCTAGAGAGGGACACAGGTTATTATGATGTTGCCGTGATCTGTTTTCATGCATGTTCAGTAAAGTCCCAAGTTAATATATATATCTGTGTGAGTATTGATTATTGTGATTGTCCTGCGAGGAACCACTCCCCCTATGGTGGGAGCCATCGCAGGTGGAGGCGCTGCATCGTTGGAAGTAAGTACCCCTAGTATAAATGCCCCAGGTTCCCCATGGCGGAAGCTCAGCCCTCCTGTGAGCCAACAGGTATAGCACCGCACTGAGAAGTAGTCAGATACACCTACACACCCCAATCTCACTTAGGGGGGGAGGAAAGAGGGCTACATTTGGAGGCGCTGCTGAGATACAGACCTGGGGTGCCCGGTTATTGAAGTCTATTATGCCCCAGCCTGTAGAATCAGCAGAGGACGATGAGCCGGTCAGTATAGCTAACCTATCTACCCCTCTCATAGAAAATTCTGAGGATCCGATCGTGATAGCCTCAAAACCGGAGGAGGAGCCTGACCTCTATATCACTATGAGTTGTGCTGAAGTTAAGTCTGTCTTCAGGGAGAAGTTACTTAGGGATTCCCGCTACCAACAACAGGTTGTGGAGGGCCCGTGTGCCCGAGTGAACATTTCAGATCCGGTTCCTGAGCGGGACGAGGTTGAAGTCCCATCGGTGGCGATGCGCCTACCGGCGAACCACCCCAGCAATTATACAGAGGAATCACAGGTAAGGTGTATATACCCCCACCTTCTTCTAGTGAATCCAGCGACCAGTCACTTGTGGTGATGCGCCTGCCGGCGGACCACTTTAGTGACAGCAATGAACACCCTATTTTGGAGGATGCAGAGCCTACTGTGGGCCCGTGTGCCCTAGAGGAGGTGTATCCCGATGTTGTGGACCCTGCTGTGGGCCCGTGCGCCCTACAATGGTCAGTCCAACCTACTACCGAGGTACCATCGGTCCTAGAATGGGGACCAGTACCAAATGACGATGAGGGTGAGTCGACTGCCCCAGGGGTGTCGGGGGTGAGCCTCCAGGTGACCGCGGAGCATGATGGCTCCTTAAGTCTGGTCACCCGGGCGAAGGGCTCCCCTCTGCATCGCGTCCTGGCGGAGGTGTCCTCCTTGGGGGAATCCATCCCAAGCCAGTGGAGTGGTAAGGAACTCCCTAACTCCCCACAATCTCCGATGGAGCTAGCCGTGAAGAAGGCCAGAGTTGCGGCTTCTGAACGGAGTATGAGCCCGTGCGCTCCGACACAAGTGGTCCCAGCACTGGGATCCAACGCTCCCGAGTTTTCACCGCGTAAGTGGACTGCCCCAGAAGTGCCGGGGGCAGGTCCCAAGACAGCCGAGGTGGGAACTGACAGCATCCCCGAGGACCTGTTGGCCACCGTGAATCACCGCAGTGGTCGGGTGTCTACTCTTTACCCCCGGCCAGGTGAAACAGAGACATTGTCCAGAGCTCGCTTCTCAGTGGAAGCCTCGCAAGTCCGTAGGGACAAGGACTGTGTAAAGGAAGATCCAGGGAGACTGGCCTCCTTTAAGCCCAAAAAGGAGCATGCCATTCGTCAAGTAGTAGACCGCGGAAAAGGTCCTGGCCTCCTGGTCTACCGCATCCCTGCCGAGGGTGACCGGGTAATGGCCTGCTTCAGAGACATTGTGGTACTCCTTCCACCAGGGGGAGGAAGTAGCGAGGAACCAGTGACTTTTGCCGTCCGGTGTGCTCTTCAGGAAATTTTTCTGGGGGAGGCTCACGGACGCAAAAGTGAGGTACCCCCACATGATCAGTTAGGGGCACCCCACAAATGGTCTCAGCTAGCCTCGGGTATAGTATGGTGTGAAATGCATTGTAATCGGATGTTTAATGATCACATGATAAGTTGTATTTTCTACGCCCTGCATTTTGATTATATAACTATTATGCCATGTGTTGTCGTTCCCCAAGCGGGAACGTTGGATTTTCCACCAGGGGGAGAGTGTAGCCTTGAGCTCCTGCAGCTCCTTGAGACCCCCCTTCCCTTGAGCAGCTCGATCGCGGGTGCCGAAAGACCCGACGGCTGCTTCCAAGGGTGGGGGCTGGAGCAGGGAGCAGCGCGGATTCCCCTGCCTGCGGCCGGTTGCCGGGGACGCGATCGGGCCGTTGCTAAGGCCGCGATCGCGTCTCTAAGGTCCCGGCGGCCGGTGAAGCAGGGTGCCACCATAGGGAGGCGGGTTGCGCATGCGCAGGGACGCGTAGGCGCAGGAAGAGCCCCAGAGACAGGGCAAAGTCGCACGAGCATAGGGACAGCTCAGGGAAGGTTGAGACAGCCCGGGAAAGCTTGCGCAAGCGCAGTGCAGGGTAGGAAAAGCCCGCGAACCCCTAGCCTACCAGGGAAGGCTCTGAGCTGGGACTACATATCCCATAAGCCTCTGTATGCCCCACGTGACACCAGGGAGCCAATAGGGCTTAGGAAGGCCAGGCAGGCAAAGAGATACATTGTTTGGGCTTCAGCACGTTTGTCAGTTGGAGCTGGGGAGCTGTGAGGGAAGGAAGGGTGCAGAGAGCATGTGCAGCTCCTGCATCGAGTAAGGTCCCCCACATCCCAAGTAAGGCCTCAACTCCCCACCAGGTTAGTGGGTAAGTGCTGAGGGACGGCCCCAGATAGGGACGCTGCCCTTAGTGCGTGTGTGTGTGCTGTCTTGTCAGGGTCATGGCTGGCAGGGCTGTGAGGCCTGACAAGAAGGCATAGTGCTAGTGTGCAGCAAGTTGCTGTACGCGTTACGAAGTTTGCAGTGCGTAGTGTAGTGTTAGTGTTAGGGTTCAGTGAGTGTCAGGACTGGGATGAGTTAGGGGATTGGGGCAGGTTATTACCCCGCAGGCCCTAGGAGTTTTCCCCAAGCCACCCCAGGTTGCGGTACATCATGGACAGGCCCTAGGTTAAGGTTCCTGTCACTTTAGGGTTAGTTAGGGATAGACAGGGATAGCGGCGGTTGCTGTTCCCGTGATGCGGTTGGTGTTGCCGTGATTCGGTTGTGTTCCCGTGAAGTGGTGGGACCCTCGTTGGGGTTCCTGGAGAAGTACCTGGATAGGATCAGACGGATGCATCGCACGTCTGACCCTTTGAGAAGAGTGTTGCAGGCCCGAGCATCGGAGTGCTCGGAAGGTACCTCTGTATTATATGTGCACCAACAGGCCTAACACATTAATTAGTGACTGCGCAGTCACCCACGCTCTCTATTAGAGTGCGGGACATTGGGTGGGGATTCTCGGGATACTGGGTGGGATCACCTAGTGTTGGGAAGTGTCCTGCGCGACGCAGTAAGTGTCTCCTCTAGAGAGGGACACAGGTTATTATGATGTTGCCGTGATCTGTTTTCATGCATGTTTAGTAAAGTCCCAAGTTAATATATATATATCTGTGTGAGTATCGATTATTGTGATTGTCCTGCGAGGAACCACTCCCCCTATGGTGGGAGCCATCGCAGGTGGAGGCGCTGCATCGTTGGAAGTAAGTACCCCTAGTATAAATGCCCCAGGTTCCCCATGGCGGAAGCTCAGCCCTCCTGTGAGCCAACAGGTATAGCACCACACTGAGAAGTAGTCAGATACACCTACACACCCCAATCTCACTTAGGGGGGGGGGAAAGAGGGCTACAATGTAATAAAAGGTTTGCGATTGGTGTTCGTTTGTACTTAATGTTATATTATGTTAGCTAATGTGTTTTATGGTTAGTTCAGATATTGTTAGAATTTCTTTCTATTTTACTGTTTAAATTCATTAATGTTGGAGTAATTCATTGTTTGGATTGGTTAGTGTTACTATTCATTTTGAGTTGGTTTAGGAATTAATTGTTTTGATTGGTTAATGGTTTAATTAATTCATTGTTGATGTTATTGCTTGTATTGATTGGATTAGCTGGCTACTGTTTTTATTTAGTGAAGTGTGTTTTTTTCGAGTTTAGTTAGGTTTTATTATTGTGTGTCTCGTGTATTAATGTATTGTAATTAGGGTGCCCATTGAGTGCTATAGAGGCTTATCATGCCCATATTATTATTATATGGGTATGATGTACCACTATACTACTCAATGGGTACAGGGTGGGTATAGTCAGTCCGGGGTGGGTGCTTAGGCCTCACGGATGGCTGAAGGGGGTATTAGCCCTAAGGATGGGTGTCTAGACCTTGCGGGGGTAGCGGTTGTGTTAACCCCTTTATTATCTTAGCGGTATTAACCGCTAAGGTAATGAAGGGGTTAAGTCCCCCTGCAACCCCCCCGCAAGGCCTAAACAGCCACTAAGGGCCAAATTCCCCCTTCACCCACCCTCGCTAGCCACAGTATTGTATTGTATTGTATGTTTCTTACAGTAAGCCTGGCACGGTGTTTAACCCCTTCATTGCCTTAGCGGTTAGCCGCTAAGGTAATGAAGTTGCTGTACATGCATTTTTCCTGCATCGGATGCGTGCCGGGGGGGTTTGGAGCTGCTATTAATGGCTATCAGCTCCGGAGACGCCCGGCATCAATCCGAGGCAGGAAAAGTGCCTGATTTTTTCTAAGTCCCGACACATCGCAGCTCATCGAGGCCATCTCCCCACCAATTTACCTAAAGTTTGAGGTGAATTGGATTTGGGGAGAAGAACGCCTTTTAGGGCTGCGGTGGGCTGCGATGGGCTGCGATAGGCCACGACAGCCGACTCGCGGGTCTCTGAATCGTGCGAGTTTATGATCCTTCTGAAAATGGTCGATAAGCTGCTGATCACCGCTCAATTGGCGAATTTCTGTTGGTGATAAAATTTTGCGTCGATACAGGCCGTTATCGAGCACTTATCAAGGCTTTCTGAATACAAGTAGCCATTTTGGTCGATAAGTGCTCGATTCGGGCCTTATCGAGGCTTTCTGAATGAGGCCCATACTGTAATGTTTTTTTCATAATTCATCACATTAAGGCTACATGAAAATAGTTCAGAGCTCCTAGTGTTTTCGAGTGATATAGAAGCAAACACCATCCATCACATCTATTGTGGGAAAAAAATAGTAAAATATATTTTATGCTTATAGCAAGAGAGGCCCTAGATCCCAGTCAGAGTTAAGACCATATGGGATACGAGTCTGGAGAGTAAAAATCCAGAAAAGCTCTCTTTTGTCTAAAAGACTATTTCTGTTTCCACCTCTGATGGGGCATGGTATTTGTTCTATGCCAATGTATGAAAATGTATTTACGTTACCCATATTGCAATTTGTAAAGTGTAGGGAAACAGGATAATTAACATCCTTTTTAATAATTAAATGTAAGTGCTCAAGTATCCAAACTTTTAAGGCTCTGATGGTTCGACCTATGTATTGTTTTCCGCACCCACATTTGAGTTTATAAATTACAAATGTGGTATTGCAGTTAATAAAGGATGTTATTTTATAATTCTTCCCTGTATCAGTGGAGGTAAATTCGGGTGATGTTTCCATATGTTTACAAGATTTGCACTTTAAACACTTAAAACATCCCTTGGGTAAATTGTTAACAGATCTTTTTTGTGTGGTGAATAAGCTTGAGGACACATTATTTGCAATAGTCTTGGCCTTTTTAAACACAAATGTGGGACCTTGACTATAGATATGTCGCAAAATAGGATCGGCAGCCAACACTCCCCAGTGTTTTCTCACAATATTTTTTTTTTGATTTGCTTGTTTATTGTATTGTGTGATAAACAATGGGGATTGAGAAATGGAGTCTAGTCCCCTCTTTTTTTGTAATAATATGAATCTGTCCATATCCTTAACATCCTCAAAGGTTTTGTTTAAATCAAAACGTGAGTAGCCTCTGGCTTCAAAACGGTCCAACAGATCCCTTGACTGAGTCAAGAAATCCTCATTATTAGTACATATTCTCTTAAGTCTAATTAATTGACCCTTTGGTATTCACTTCAGTAAAGACTTGGGATGGCAGCTGTCAGCACGCAAAAAAAGTGTTATGTGAGTTGGTCTTACGGTAAACGTCTGTGCTGATATTCATAGTCATATCATTAAATAAAAAAAGTTCTAAGTATTGTATATGGTGAAAATCATAAGGGTGAGTGAAGTGTAAATTTAAATCATTATTATTAAGATATTCCGTGAATAAAAAAAGAGTGTGTATATTCCCATTCCAAATAAGTATAAGATCGTCAATGTATTTTTTATAAAAAGTGATAAATTGTCTGAAGGGGTTGTTATCTCCAAACACGTCAACCGACTCCCACCAACCTAAAAATAGGTTGGCATAAGAGAGGGCAAAACTTGTGCCCATAGCGGTGCCACGTGTCTGGAGATAAAAAACCCCATCAAACATAAAATAATTGTGCGTTAACAAAAAGTGTATGGCGTCTAAAATAAAAGTGCTCTGTGCAAGTGAAAAATCAGAATGTTTTAAATAAAGTCTGACAGCTGTCATCCCATGTTCGTGTGCTATCACCGTATATAATGATGTAGCATCCAGCGTCAGCCAGATGAAATTGTTTACCCATTTTATGGATCCGAGTTGGGCCAGAAGATCCCCACTGTCTTTAATGTAGGGGGGAAGTGAATGAACAATATTCTGCAAAAAATGATCCACATATCTTGACACACCATCTCCCAAAGATCCAATGCTAGGAGGGGAGACCAATGTCTTGTGGATCTTTGGGAGATAGTGGAAGATCGGGATTACCGGATATGGATGAAAGAGAAACTCAAGTTCCTTGGCATCTAGGATACCTAGCAAGGAGCCTTCTTCCAGAAGGGTTCTCAACTCTTTTAGAAAAGGGGCAGTGGGGTCACCACGTAGTTTAATATAGGAGGATTCATCAGAAAGTTCACGTAATGCCTCAGTCTTATAATCAGTCTTATTAAGTACCACAATGGCGCCCCCTTTATCTGCCCCCTTAATGATCACAGAGCTATTGGCTTTCAAGGCATTCAGTGCTGTTCTTTCAGCTTTTGTTAAGTTGTCAAAATTGTATTGTAAAGGTGAAAGTGAAAATGTATAACCCTTGGACAAAAAGGGATAAGTCCCGTTCTATAAGTTGATCAAAGGTTGTAAGACAATTTCCTATCATATGCATGGGATAAAAGACTGATTTGCCTCTAAAACCAGAAACTTGTCTACCTGAAAAGGAAGAGATGTCAGTTACATCAACATTTTCATTAATTAAGTAATTTAGGTCCTTTAAACAACAATATTCTTTAAAACTAAGTTGTTATATACAAGGAGCAACAGAAGAAACCCCACTCTCAAGCTCATCATCCAAAACGTCAGGTTGGGTTAAACTATCTTTATGGCCATAGAATCTTTTCAATGTAAGTTTGCGTATGTATTTGTGCAAGCAGAACATGATGTTTAATAAAGTGTGTAAAAATTATAGATTTAAAATGTACAGGCAGGGTCTGTTCTGTAAGCCCGGGAAAGATTCCTCAGACATACAGATTTGATATGGGTGAATGAGCTGGGAGTATTTTCATGCCTGCACTTCAAAAGGATCTTGCTGATTTGGTGACCCCCAGTCTAACAAAGTGTCAGGGATGAAAAGGCCCAGAGACCCATAATGTATACACGGCATTCTGATGTATAACAGATGCCGGGCCATTGACACCTCTGGGCCAAATCTCGGACTCCGCGGCGCCAAGGTATGGGTGTATCCCGGGTATGCTAAGTGGCATGGGTGTTAAACTGACCCATGCGCTTTGCACACTGGAAATACTTTTTTTCCAGTCTTATGAACTGTGGGAAACACGGCCATTGGTGGGTTAAATTGTTCCCACGAGGGGATTGTGTCCACATGTTAGAGGTAGCCTTTGCCAGTCTATAAATGTGTCTCCCGAGGTATCCCCAGTGTTTATCGTGATTCTTGATCCATGATGTGAATATGCAAGACTTTGTTCCAGCATAGCGGCATCAGGTCCCGGAGAGAAAGGGTTAATAACAACGTAACTAAGGATTTTCCCCAAACTTTGGAATTCGTTAGCCCTGGTGACTCTGGAACAAATTCTAATGAATCTCCACGAAATTCTTTGAGGTGGCTGAGTTATTAGATATACAACATGCGATCTGGCCACAGGACCTTTAAATCAAGATTGCATTTCTTGCGCTTGCAGGCAAAGGACAATTTATTTTGTTCTCTTATCCCAGTAAGTGTTGTTTTAAGTGTATTCTGCAGATGTCGGGTGTTTGTCTATTAAGGAAATAAATCACAATTTATTTTGCAACTTGTTCTGTTCAATCGAATACCCAGAAATATAAATGTGTTGGTAAAGTTGGTGTCCATCGTGACAGGCTTTTAAATAACTGGTGGCAGTGTGTGGGATACTGGGATACTGACTGAACCTATATGGCAGTTTCCTGCGGGGCTCTCTAATATAGTAAGGACCTCGTAGCTTGCGAGCTCCTCAGAAAAATAGCAACTGACACACACTACTGAAGAGCATGAGAGACTTCACTGTCCCTTTACCCACACCTCTAATGCACCATGAGTGATCGCTCAGGAAGGTTCAGGTCATGGACCAGATAGAAAGTCATGGAGAGATGTGCGGGGTATGGCTTACTGACAGATGGGCGGTCGAAGGAACAACTGGAGGAGGATTTGGAATGCCATGAGGACCGCATGGTCCTACCAGAGGGGCAAGTCCCCGTAGCTGCTGGGGTGGTGGCCGCTATTCAGCTCAGAGTGCAGGAGGTCCCTCCAGCTCCGGGGCTGCAAGGACATGAGGAGAGTGCTAGTGACCCCCCGGTCATGGGTGGCTTGGCGCCAGGGGTTGCGGATGAAGTAGCAGCTGTGGCTGCTGAGCGTGCCCTCCCTGGGCTCATTGCACTTCTAGCTACATGGGGAATGGATGTTAGCACTGCGGAGCGGGTACAGCTCCTGAAAGCAGTGCTCAGAAGAACCCACAACTCTTTGAAAACAGGCAACAAGGACTTTCCCGGTGGATCATCACAGCTTCAGCAAGTTCGTAGATGGCACAGATGACCACGATGCATTCCTGAATGACTTCGAGATGCAGTGTTCCCAGTTCCACATTCCAAGAAGGGACTGGGTGGTCAGACTGCGACCACTGTTATCTGGAAAAGCCCAATGGACTGTGATGGGTATTCCACGCGTGGATGCCGATGACTACGGTCATGTTAAAAGCAAACTGCTGACCCAGTATGCCCTGACCCCCGAATCTTACAGGGGCAATTTCCGGACGGGGGGAGTACTCCCCGGAGAGTCATACAGTACCTATGCTGGTAGGATGGCTTTGCACGGGATGGCTTTGCATGGGTGGAAGGGAATGGGGTTACAAAATTCCATAACCTACTGGACTTGTTCTTTCAAGAGCAGCTGCTGCAGCACCTTCCCACGGACATGAGGGCATGGGTCTGTGACCATAAGCCTCCGACCTTTGAGGATGAAGCAAAAATGGCAGATGAGTATGTGGCCAGCCGAGTTGCAGTGAAAGAACCAGTAGCACCCAAAGGGGCGCTAAAACGACCCCTCAAGGGACACACCAGCCTGCGGCAGTGAACAGTGCACCCAAGGCTGCAGAGTTAAAGCATGAGAGGCGGTGTTACTCTTGAAATAAGGTCGCGCATCTCAGGCCAGATTGTCCAGACTTGGACCGGTTCAAGGGACCCCATCAGGGGCAACGCTCACCAGCTGTGAGGCCGGTCACCTGTGTGCGACTGGTACACACAGAGGAGCAAACTACAGCTGTGGAATCAGCCCACAGAGGGGTGACCAGCGGAGGAACTGCACTTGACACCTCGGGACCAGCAACGGAGAGCGGAGTACATCAGGTTGTTCCGGTTGGGATGCAGCCCAACGATGTCCACCAGAAGCATCTGCGGAAGGTGACCATCGGAGACCGGCAGACGGACAGCTTGCTAGACTCCGGTGCCATCGTGACTCTGGTTTGCCCTGATATGTGCGGCCGGAGGATTTGCTCCCGGGCACCGGGATGCAAGTAACCATGCCAGACGGAGGACCACGGTTGCTCCAGGTTGCCTGGGTCTTTTTGGACTGTGGTGCCTGACGTGGCATGAGGAAGGTGGGGGTTTTGCCTGGGTTGGATGCCGAGATCTTACTTGGTAATGACCTGGGACATGTAAAATGTGTTTTCACCACTGAGTTGGCACCTGTTGCAGCGATCACCAGGAGCCAGTCAGCAAGGATTGCAGAAGAACCAGCTCCTGTCCCACTTCATTTAGGACCTACGGTTCCAGCAGTCTCTGCAGTGACCAGACAGGTAAGCCAGACGAAGTCGCCTTCTGGCACTGACTTACTGTTCCCTGTCCCTGTTTCCTGCCCCCCTGACTCAGGTATGACCAGAGTGTGGCCAGAGTTAGGTACCCAGTTTAGGGATGCGGTGCGATCAGACCCCAGCTTAAAGGGCATGAGACTTCTGGCGTCCGAGTCTAAGTCAAGCAATGGGTCTGATTATTTCTTGTGGCACCGCGGGCTCCTGTTTCGAGAGCAAGGGACTATAGGGTTGGATGAGTTATGAACGGGGAAGAGACAGCTAGTGGTACCCCAGGAGTATAGGCAGCAGTTGTTGCAGGTAGCTCACTCAATTCCACTAGCGGGGCATCAGGAGGTCGCTCATACGTGAGCCTGGCTGTTGCAGCGTTACTACTGGCTGGGGGCATCCAGTGCAGTGGCAGAATTCTGCCAGGCTTGTGATGCCTGCCAGCGAGTAGGTAAGGAGGGTGACCGTGTGAAGAGCCCTGAACCCGTTACCGGTAATAGGTGAATCCTTTCAGCAGGTAGCCATGGACCTTGTGGGACCCCTCATGGTTCCCAGATGGTCAGGGAAGTGCTACATTCTCACGGTGGTGGATTTTGCCACCCGGTACCCTGAGGCGGTAGCGCTTGCCACTATTGATGCTAGGGCAATAGCTAAAGCCTTGTTAACCGTTTTTTCTAGGGTAGGTTTCCATACAAAGATTCTAACCGATCAGTGGTCGCAATTCATGAGTGAATTGCTCCAGTGTCTCTGGGATGTGTGCAGGGTGAAGCACCAGCGCACGAACCCTTACCACCCCCAAACCAACGGACTATGTGAGAGGTTCAATGGGACCCTGAAGCAGATGCTTAAGACGTTTATACTGGCAGAGGGAAAAGACTGAGAGATTCACCTGCAGCACTTGCTGTTTGCATACCAAGAGGTACAGCAAGAATCTACAGGCTTCTCTCCCTTTAAGCTGCTATATGGTCGCAGGGTACGGGGACCTCTGGACTTAATCTGTGAGGGGTGGGAAGGGGAGACTACCAATACTGATGCTTCTGTGCTTCAGTATGTGATAGATCTCAACACCAACTAGAAATGCTCATGGGTTTGGCACAGAACAACCTTAGGGCTGCTCAGACCAAGCAGAAGACTTGGTATGATCAGAATGCCCATAGCAGGGAATTCATCCCAGGACAGAAAGTACTTGTTCTCAAGCCCACTCGGGAGAACAAATAATTGGCTGCCTGTTCGGGACCGTATTCGGTACACCGAAAGATGAATGAGTGCAACTATGTTGTACAGGTAGATACTGAGGCAGGAAGGAATAAGACCTATCACACAAATATGCTTAAGGGCAGTATATAGAGGGAGGTAGAAGAGATGCTGGCCCTAGGAATAATTGTACCATCCCAGAGCCCTTATCCGGCAGTCCTGGTACCTAAGAATGATGGGACCATCCGGTCCTGTGTGGACTACCGGCAGCTCAATGCGGGAACAGTGTCAGATGCCTATCCCATGCCCCTCATGGATGAGATGTTAGATGAACTCGCGGGGCAAGTTATTTGACTACCATGGATCTCAGTAAAGGTTACTGGCAGATCCCCTTAACCCAGGAGGCTAGGGAGAAGTCGGCATTTATTACCCCAAGTGGCCTCTATGAATGCCTAGTGATGCCATTTGGGATGAAGAATGCACCGGCTACCTTCCAACGTCTGGTCAATCGCTTGCTGGAGGGTATGCAAGGGTTTGCAAGGGCATACCTGGATGACATTGCTGTTTTTAGTAATTTGTGGGACTCACACTTAGTGCATGTAGCTGCAGTGCTAGTCAGGATAAGGGAAGCAGGACTCACTTTAAAACCCACCAAGTGCTTAGTAGGGATGGAAGAGGTACTGTACCTAGGGCACCAGGTGGGTGGTGGGCATCTTAAGCCAGAACCAGCTAAGGTGGAAGCACTAGTGAAGTGGCCCATTCCCAAAACCAAGAAGCAAGTTATGGCTTTCCTAGGCACGCAGGCTACTACAGAAAGTTTGTCCCTCAGTATAGCACCATTGCCAAACCCCTGACTGACTTGACCCAGAAGCGACAGGCTGTGCTGGTAGTCTGGTCTCCTGCCTGTGCGGTCTCCTTTCAGACACTGAAGACTGCACTGGCCAGTGTCCCTATTCTTGCTGCACCAGACTATGCAAAAAAGTTCTTGGTGCAGACTGATGCCTCGGACTATGGCATCAGTGCTATACTCAGCCAAGTGGGGGAGGAGGGCAGTGAACACCCAGTGGTGTATCTGAGCCGCAAGCTGCTTCCCAGAGAGGTGGCATATGCCACCATTTAAAAAGAGTTTCTGGCCATAGTATGTGCTCTAAAGAAGTTACAGCCCTATCTGTATGGCAGACCTTTTACTGTTATTACGGACCACAATCCATTGAGTTGGTTACAGAGGGTGTGGGGGGGGGGGAATGCTAAACTTTTACGCTGGAGTCTTGCCTTACAGGAATTTGACTTTACCATCCAGCACAAGAAGGGAAGCGAGCATGGCAATGCTGATGGCCTTTCTCACCAGGACAGCCCTCAGGACATACTAACTTCAAGAGCTGGCAGGCTAGCCCAACCACCGGACGAGGTGGTCAGGGCAGATCCTGCGCTTTGAGTGGGGGAGATGTGGCGAGGAGAGGGTTAATCAGGCCTAAATAAAGGTATTATACCCGGCTGATTAACCCCAACTCGCAATGGGATTGAAGGGGTTAAAAGTATTTGCATTTCCCTGCTGTATTTGCCCTGGCACCCAGCACCCTGATTTTTGGTGTTCAAGTATATATAAATAAAACATGCACATACACATCAAAATTACAGTTGTAGTACACCCAGAACAGGACATTTCAATAAAGTGTGTAATACTGTGACTTTAAAATGTACAGGCAGGAACAGTTTTTTCTGTGAGCTCGGGAAAAAATCCATTGGCATGTAAATATGCTAGGGGTGAATGAGCTGAGGGTATGTTCCTTCCTGCACTTCAAAGTGGTCCCGCTAAGCCAGAGACCCTCAGTCTAGCGAAGTACAGGGATGAAAAACCTCAGAGCACCAAAGTGTAAACATGGCCGGAATCTTGATAAGTGCCAGATCCCAGGCCATTGACACATTGGAGACAAACTCCAGATCCAGGGTTGCCAGGGAAGGGGTCTATTCCAGGTATGCAAAACCGCATGGGTGTCAAGTGAGCACATGCGCTTTGCAGTCCCACAGAGGGGATTGGTTGTAAATGTTAAGGATAGATTGGAGAACCCTAAAACTGTGCCCTCTGGACTATTCCCAGTGTGATCCAGATACGATTCATGATGTGACTACTGTGGCGGGGGGAGGATTAATCAGGCCCAAAATAAAGGTTATACCGGCTGATTAATCCTGACCCGCAGTGGGTGTGAAGGGGTTAAACGTGTTTGCCATGCATTACTGTGGTTTCCCTGTCCCAGACGTTTTTATTTCCAATTTGCAAGCCATTCCCTGCTTGCTATGTTAAAAGTCAAAATGCATTGCTTGCTATACCCTCTAACCGACACATGATGGCGTAGGAGCGCCCAACGCTAGCGCTGATTGGAAAAGCCTGGCAAAAGTTTAAAGGGCTGTCTATGAGTTAGATATCCATTACTTACGGTTAAAACCTCAAGTACTTTACCGATACAATGTATCCGCTGCTCGTTAACTCCGCGACTTGAAAGGCGGAAAGACAATTGACGTGGGAACTGTGTCAATTGACGTGAGAACCGGGTGAACTTGCGGTCTCGAAGCCGGCATTTCAATTAGAAATGCTAACTCGAGAACGAAAGCACCCAGAAACCTGATTTTTGAGGTCCAAGTACAGTAGAACACCACATGCACATACATATAAAAATTACAGTTGTAACACAAACGGAACATGATGCTTTAATAAAGTGTGTGAAGGATGCCGATTTTAAATTTAAGGCAGGATGTATTTTGTAAGCCCGTGAAAGAATTTCTCGGTCATTCAGAGGTGAGATGGGTGAATGAGCAGGGGGTATTCTCATGCTTGCACTTTAAAGGGGTCATGCTGATTTAGTGCCCCGCAGTCTAAAGAAATGTCAGGGATGAAAAGACCCAGAGACCCATAATGTATACAGGTCTGGCATTCTGATTTATAACAGTTGCTGGGCTATTGACACCTCTGGGTCAAAAATCAGACTCAGCAGCGCCATGGTATGGGTGTATCCCAGGTATGCTGAGTGGCATGGGTGTCAACCTGACCAATGCGCTTTGCACACCGGAAAGCCTTTTTGCCCGGTCTTATGAACTGTGGGCAACACGGCTGTTGGTGGGTTAAATTGTTCCCAGGTACAGCAAGAATCTACAGGTTTCTCTCCCTTTGAGCTGCTATATGGTCGCAGGGTACGGGGACCTCTGGACTTAATCTGTGAGGGGTGGGAAGGGGAGACTACCAATACTGATGCTTCTGTGCTTCAGTATGTGATAGATCTCAACACCAACTAGAAATGCTCATGGGTTTGGCACAGAACAACCTTAGGGCTTCTCAGACCAAGCAGAAGACTTGGTATGATCAGAATGCCCATAGCAGGGAATTCATCCCAGGACAGAAAGTACTTGTTCTCAAGCCCACTCGGGAGAACAAATAATTAGCTGCCTGTTCGGGACCGTATTCGGTACTCCGAAAGATGAATGAGTGCAACTATGTTGTACAGGTAGATGCTGAGGCAGGAAGGAATAAGACATATCACACAAATATGCTCATGGAGTACATAGCGCCGACTGTGGCATCAGTGCTGGCCATTTGTAGCCCACTGATTGGGGATCCGGCGAGCAATGCTCTGCCTGATCTCCTGGGTGAGGCTAGGCAGGAGGGTACAGTAGAGCAGGTTGAAATAGGGTCTCAGCTGAGTGTCTGGCAGAGGGCAGAAGCCAGGGCTATGCTAGAGAAGTATAGGGCTCTGTTCTCAGATAAGCCAGGCAAGACACACATCACAGATCACCCAGTGCTTACAGGGGATCTGAAATCTCTGCATAAGCTTGCTTACAGTGTCAGCAGAGATTAAGGGCAGTATATAGAGGGAGGTAGAAGAGATGCTGGCCCTAGGAATAATTGTACCATCCCAGAGCCCTTATCCGGCAGTCCTGGTACCTAAGAATGATGGGACCATCCGGTCCTGTGTGGACTACCGGCAGCTCAATGCGGGAACGGTGTCAGATGCCTATCCCATGCCCCTCATGGATGAGATGTTAGATGAACTCGCGGGTCAAGTTATTTGACTACCATAGATCTCAGTAAAGGTTACTGGCAGATCCCCTTGACACAGGAGGCTAGGGAGAAGTCGGCATTTATTACCCCAAGTGGCCTCTATGAATTCCTAGTGATGCCATTTGGGATGAAGAATGCACCGGCTACCTTCCAACACCTGGTCAATCGCTTGCTGGAGGGTATGCAAGGGTTTGCAAGGGCATACCTGGATGACATTGCTGTTTTTAGTAATTTGTGGGACTCACACTTAGTGCATGTAGCTGCGGTGCTAGTCAGGATAAGGGAAGCAGGACTCACCTTAAAACCCACCAAGTGCTTAGTAGGGATGGAAGAGGTACTGTACCTAGGGCACCAGGTGGGTGGTGGGCATCTTAAGCCAGAACCAGCTAAGGTGGAAGCACTAGTGAAGTGGCCCATTCCCAAAACCAAGAAGCAAGTTATGGCTTTCCTAGGCACGCAGGCTACTACAGAAAGTTTGTCCCTCAGTATAGCACCATTGCCAAACCCCTGACTGACTTGACCCAGAAGCGACAGGCTGTGCTGGTAGTCTGGTCTCCTGCCTGTGAGGTCTCCTTTCAGACACTGAAGACTGCACTGGCCAGTGCCCCTATTCTTGCTGCACCAGACTATGCAAAAAAGTTCTTGGTGCAGACTGATGCCTCGGACTATGGCATCGGTGCTGTACTCAGCCAAGTGGGGGAGGAGGGCAGTGAACACCCAGTGGTGTATCTGAGCCGCAAGCTGCCGCCCAGAGAGATGGCATATGCCACCATTTAAAAAGAGTTTCTGGCCATAGTATGTGCTCTAAAGAAGTTACAGCCCTATCTGTATGGCAGACCTTTTACTGTTATTACGGACCACAATCCATTGAGTTGGTTACAGAGGGTGTGGGGGGGGTGGGGAAATGCTAAACTTTTACGCTGGAGTCTTGCCTTACAGGAATTTGACTTTACCATCCAGCACAAGAAGGGAAGCGAGCATGGCAATGCTGATGGCCTTTCTCACCAGGACAGCCCTCAGGACATACTAACTTCAAGAGCTGGCAGGCTAGCTCAACCACCGGACGAGGTGGTCAGGGCAGATCCTGCGCTTTGTGTGGGGGAGATGTGGCGAGGAGAGGGTTAATCAGGCCTAAATAAAGGTATTATACCCGGCTGATTAACCCCAACTCGCAATGGGATTGAAGGGGTTAAAAATATTTGCATTTCCCTGCTGTATTTGCCCTGGCACCCAGCACCCTGATTTTTGGTATTCAAGTATATATAAATAAAACATGCACATACACATCAAAATTAAAGTTGTAGTACACCCAGAACAGGACATTTCAATAAAGTGTGTAATACTGTGACTTTAAAATGTACAGGCAGGAACAGTTTTTTCTGTGAGCTCGGGAAAAAATCCATTGGCATGTAAATATGCTAGGGGTGAATGAGTTGAGGGTATGTTCCTTCCTGCACTTCAAAGTGGTCCCGCTAAGCCGGAGACCCTCAGTCTAGCGAAGTACAGGGATGAAAAACCTCAGAGCACCAAAGTGTAAACATGGCCGGAATCTTGATAAGTGCCAGATCCCAGGCCATTGACACATTGGAGACAAACTCCAGACCCAGGGTTGCCAGGGAAGGGGTCTATTCCAGGTATGCTAAACCGCATAGGTGTCAAGTGAGCACATGCGCTTTGCAGTCCCACGGAGGGGATTGGTTGTAAATGTTAAGGATAGATTGGAGAACCCTAAAACTGTGCCCTCTGGACTATTCCCAGTGTGATCCAGATACGATTCATGATGTGACTACTGTGGCGGGGGGAGGATTAATCAGGCCCAAAATAAAGGTTATACCGGCTGATTAATCCTGACCCGCAGTGGGTGTGAAGGGGTTAAACGTGTTTGCCATGCATTACTGTGGTTGCCCTGTCCCAGACGTTTTTATTTCCAATTTGCAAGCCATTCTCTGCTTGCTATGTTAAAAGTCAAAATGCATTGCTTGCTATACCCTCTAACCGACACATGATGGCGTAGGAGCGCCCAACGCTAGCTCTGATTGGAAAAGCATGGCAAAAGTTTAAAGGGCTGTCTATGAGTTAGATATCCATTACTTACGTTTAAAACCTCAAGTACTTTACCGATACAATGTATCCGCTGCTCGTTAACTCCGCGACTTGAAAGGCGGAAAGGCAATTGACGTGGGAACTGTGTCAATTGACGTGAGATCCGGGTGAACTTGCGGTCTCGAAGCCGGCATTTCAATTAGAAATGCTAACTCGAGAACGAAAGCACCCAGAAACCTGATTTTTGAGGTCCAAGTACAGTAGAACACCACATGCACATACATATAAAAATTACAGTTGTAACACAAACGGAACATGATGCTTTAATAAAGTGTGTGAAGGATGCCGATTTTAAATTTAAGGCAGGATGTATTTTGTAAGCCCGTGAAAGAATTTCTCGGTCATTCAGAGGTGAGATGGGTGAATGAGCAGGGGGTATTCTCATGCTTGCACTTTAAAGGGGTCATGCTGATTTAGTGCCCCTCAGTCTAAAGAAATGTCAGGGATGAAAAGACCCAGAGACCCATAATGTATACAGGTCTGGCATTCTGATTTATAACAGATGCTGGGCTATTGACACCTCTGGGTCAAAAATCAGACTCAGCAGCGCCATGGTATGGGTGTATCCCATTTATGCTAAGTGGCATGGGTGTCAACCTGAACAATGCGCTTTGCACACCGGAAAGCCTTTTTGCCCGGTCTTATGAACTGTGGGCAACACGGCTGTTGGTGGGTTAAATTGTTCCCATGAGGAGATTGGATCCAGATGTTAGAGATAGACTTGGCTAGTCTATAACTGTGGCTCCTGAGGTATCCCCGGTTTGATTCGTGACTTTCGATCCATGATGTAAAGACACAAGACTTTGTTCTAGCACAGCGGTAACCGGTCCCGGAGAGAAGAGGTTAATAACAACGTAACCAAGGATTTGCCCTAAACTTCGGAATTCGTTAGCCTGGTGACTCTGGAACGAATTCTAACGAACTTTAACGAAATACTTTGAGTGGCTGAGATATTAGATCGGCAACATGCGATCTGGCCACAGGACCTTTAAATCAAGACTGCATTTCTTGCGCTTGCAAGCAAAGGACAATTTATTTCGTTCCAAGGACAATTTATTTTGTTCTCTTATCCCAGTAAGTGTTGTTTTAAGTGTATTCTACGGATGCCGTGTGTTTGTCTATTAAGGAAATAAATCACTAATTATTTTGCCACTTGTTCTGTTCAATCGAGTACCCAGAAATATAAATGTGTTGGTAAAAGTTGGTGTCCATCGTGACAACTATGCTTAACGCAGGATTTCGTTCAAATATAGCGGTAGCGGTTCCAAGATGCAAGGGGTTAATACCATCGAAAGCAAGAATTTACCCCAAACTTCGGAATTCGTTAGCCCTGGACTCCCGAAGGAATTCCTACGAATTCCTACGGATTCTAGCCAACGGAACTTTAAACATAGACTGCATTTCTTGTGCATTTCTTGCGCTTTCTTGCAAAGGACATTTTATTTCGTTTCCCCATCGCTGTAAGTGTTGTATTAAGTGTATTCTGAAGTTGTCGTGTGTTTGTCTAGCAAGGAATTAAATCACAATTTATTTTGCTTCCTTGTTGTGTTCAATCTAGAATCCCAAAATATAAAAAAATGTTGATAAATTCTGGTTCACCGTGACATTTCTAATCTAGATATCCTGTTCACAGCCCTCCCCCCCTGTTCACAGCCCTTCCCCTCTCCCCCCTTGCCATGTGCTACAATGTATACCTGAGCTGGTGGCATTGAAATGCTACATATTTGTGTCCTCACAGGACAAACACAAAATGCATTGTCGTTTTAAAACACAGAAAAACTAACACTTAGACCCAAGAGCTTGCACTCCACCATTTGCACCTATAATGTGGGGATTCTAAAACCTTCTCTAAGGCACCAGCTCTAATACCTGGCTGGCAGGCAATACAGGTTAAAATGCCCCCCCTTTTCCTCATGTTCCAGAAATTATTTCTCATAAGAGGCAAACCATACAAGGCAGCCCATTATAAGCGTGCACAGGCAGCTATGGGCCCATGAATCAAAGGGGAATACACAGAGAATGCATTTACTAGCCCACTGGGCTTACACAGTTAACCCCACACACACAGTTCCTAGCTTATAACCCTGTGTGGGACAGGATAAGGGGAACAAACTTACAGGGCAACACATTAAGGTACAATATTAGACCCAAGAGCTGACACTCTCAGCCCTTGCCATATGGTTTATGGGGCAGTCAGCCAGGCTCCACCTTTATTAATGAAGGCCGGCTATGCCCTACCATCACACCTTTCCCCTCAATTATGAAGGTGCTGTACAGTCACCATAGCAGGTGGCTTGCTGAGCTGAAAAAATTGAGGTTGCAGGGAAGAAATTGAGTCCCTCTAGCTGGTAAAGTCCTCCAACATGGTTGGACCCCTTGCCCCCTCCATTGTCCAAGTTTAACAGTGCAATGGTCCACTGCAGACCTTGAAATGCTGGTCCACATTCTGGGATCCAGGCCGCCAGCACCAATGCCCTCTGATCAGTTACCTTAGTCAGGGGGTCAGTTAGAAAACTGTAGTGGGTCACTAAATCCCTATAGTACCATTGCATGTCACTGACCTCCCTCTGATGGTCGGGCTGCTGACCTTAAGGGTCTACCGGGCGATCAGTACACTGGGTCCTGCTTGGCTCACCCATAGCAGGGACCCTCGGTCTCCCTAACGCCTCTCGCGTCCACTCCCAGGGGGGAGCTGCGAGCTGGGGAGCTCTCTCCCCCTGCTCCACTGAGCCTGCCCAAAACCTCCAAGGAACCACTAACTGGCCCCTGGCTGGCTCTGAACAAGCAGGAGACCCAGGGGCTGGTACCCAGGCAAAACACCTACTATGGTCCGCAGGCAAATCAGCACCGCCTGCACCATCTCCTGGTACCACGCACTGAGCTCCAGTAGTTCCCCGTCTGTCACACAGTCAGAAAAAAGGTCACAGTGGGAACATTATACACATGGGGACACTAGTCGGGCATGGTCTGACTTACCTGCCTGGTCTCTTCAAGGTCCTCCATGCACGTGGGCTCCAAAGTTGCGGAGCGCTCATCTGGGGGTTGGGCTCCAAAAGCTGGGGAGCATAAACAAGCTTAGAGGGCATCGGTGCCGACTGCACCTCTGCCTGGGCAACTGCCCAACTGTGGCTCTCTGTGACTGCGGTCACAAGAGCATCCTCTTTATGTACCGTCACCGGTCTCCCTGTCCCTGGGAACTGGTGCCTGGGCCAGACCCTATCAGGCTGCCCAGGAAGTACCTTGTTGCAGGGGACCCCCAGGCTGATCACCTGCCGATTGCCTGGGACTCCTTGATGCAAAAACAAATCTTTGTGGACCGATTGGTCCTCCTGCCTGATGGCTGTAGACTGCTGCTCATCTGGAAGCTCCATAGCTGTGTTGCTGGCAGGGGCTGCAGGGATCGCTTACTGTGTCTTTTCCTGTAGCTGCTGCTCCACGGCTGCTGGTTGCTTGAGTTCAGGGGTCATCATCTCACCGCTCGTCCTCCCCTCTATCTGGGGAACTTTGCCACAGACTGGGGTTACTGGATCGGTGGGCACCAGGATTGCAGCAGGGGTCACTACCCACTTCTCTGCCTGTGGCCATGCTGGCACACAGCTGGTTGCCATTCTGGTGGCCATGAGACATGGCACCCACATGGCACCATCCTACACCATCATGTTGGCTGGCAGTGAGGCATGATCCCCAACATCAGCTTGGTTGATCTCTTCCTCAGCCACATTGGCATTCAGCTGACACTCTGGGACTAGAGTGTCAGCTCTGGGGAGTGCCTGAGTCACTGGAACTCTGGCGGGGTTTGGGACCTGCTCCTTTTCCTGTGGCCATTCTGGCACACAGCTGGTCACCATTTTGTCGGCCATGATGCATGGCACCTGCGTGGCACCATCCTCTGCCATCATGGTGGCTTGCAGGGAGGCATGATCCCAAGCATCAGCTTGGCTGATCTCTCCCTCAGCCACATTGGCATTCAGCTGACACTCTGGGACTAGAGTGTCAGCTCCTGGAACTACCCGGCTCACGGGCGCACCCGTGGAGGTTAAGACCCGCTTCTCGGACTGTGCCCATGCCGGCACACAGTCCTCCACCACTGGGGTGGACACAAGGCAGGGCACCTGGGTGGGGCCCTCCTCAGCCAGCACAGTGGCTTTCATGGGGATACACTCTCCGGCGTCAGCGCAGCTGATTTCTCCCTCAGCCCCTTTTGTGCTCAGCTGGCTCTCTGATAATAGAGTGTCAGCTCTTGGGATTGCCTGATTCACATGCACTCCTGTGGAGGTTAAGACCCGCTTCTCTGACTGTGCCCATGCCGGCACACAGTCCTCCACCACTGGGGTGGACACAAGGCAGGTCACAAGAGTGGTACCCTCAGCCTGCACAGAGGCTTCCCTGTGGGCAGCATCACTGAACTCAGTGCAGCTGCCCTCTCCAACAACTCCCTTGGCGCTAAGCTGCTCCCTCCCCTGCTCTGAGACTAGGGGGGGTATCGATGGCACTACAGCCGCGGCCCCTTTTAATCTCCAACATCTCCGAATTTTTCTGGGATTTTTTTCCGAATGCCACGCACTTCACTGCACTTCACTGCACTTCACCACGTTCATGTCGCATTCTGACCGCATTTATACCTCATTCACACCCGCGGTTGATGCGCGGTTGATGTGTTTATTGATAATGGTTCGGATTTAATTGGTTGCAATTCTTCACGTATCCGCCAGATGGCAGATATTCATGAATTGTAATGCGCATGCGCTTCAGTAATGTGTCGACTTGCAGGTGTTTAAAAAAATACCACAGTGGTCCATTGTAAATTGGCCTTGGGACTGAAGGAAGAAGTTACAATAATGTATCAATTTAGGCTTTTCATATTAAAAAAAGACAAGCACAGTTTCTGGTCTGTTTATTGTCCTGAGAGTCCCGACATGAGTGCACAACTGCAGTCCGTGTTCCAAAAACCCGACAGAACGTACGCTTATTTAATATGGACCGCGATTAATGCAACAGATGATAAGATAGCAACAGTTGTTCAAATTTATCAGTATTTTATCGAAACTATGACTTTTACAAATTTTCGCCAGATGCTCATGTGTGGAAGCGTGCAATAAGGAAAAAGTTATGTAGCGATCTATGTTTTTTTCGTATTGATCCCGATGTTATTGGAGGGTATTGGTGTGTATCTTCGGGATTTTCCCGTATCTATGATCATGGAGACGGAAAAAGGCGAAAGGTCGTGTTAAAACCAACTACGAAACGTCAGTCGCTGGCAAGCAATGCGACAGCGGCAGCTTCCAATAACGGTCCGACCGTCAGTGAAAACCTGGTGACCGGCAACCCTCGCTGTGTGTCCCCGCCCGGATACCTGCAGCCTAAGCCGGATTTCGCGTACAGATTCGAGCAAGCTTGCATGTACCTGAGCGATTTCCAGCCTCATCAGCTGATTACAGGTGTAATAGTCCCGCTGTCATCTGTCAACGACGTGTATGATCAAGAATACTGGACTGGCAGTGGCTCGGCGCAAGCTGATTGGCAAAGTCTATGGTGAGAAATGTTGCCGTATTTTATTCTGTTTTTTTTATTTTGAAAATATCAATATCAATGCGATTCAAAAGTCAAGCGATTCTCCTGTAAGCAATATGATTGGCTGAGCAGCTTCTACAGTAGATACTGCACAATTGGTGAAAAGCTAGGCGCATGCGCATTGGAACCTTCTTGAAACGCATATGCGTGTCATCACATCGACGGCAGGCGCATGCGCATGTGAACAGGAGACGCCCCCCCCCCCCCGAGAAAATTATTGGTGGGACTGACTGTGGGAACGACAAATGGAGGGATTTCGATGGATTATATCGCTTTGTGTTACAATGCCTGCACATTGCTAAATCTGATTAAATGCTGAATCTGATTAAAAAAACGGAGTCTACTGTTTAGTGGCCGTTGTTATTGATTAGGATAGAATACTGTAACTGAGAGCTTCATAGAAAACCTGAAACAGTATGCTGTTTTCAGACCATATACAATACTTTTTTATATATACAGTATAATAAACCCGAAAAAATAAAAAGTATGCATTTATTCTACATGTATTCCAGTACATATGTGTATTCTATACCGTACAGCATGTATTGTTGTAATACTCTTGTGATGTACAGTACTGAGCATGCCTACAGTATACAGTGCAGTATGCCTTGACAGTACTGTACAGTATGTTCTAGAAACACTGTATTTTGTTACAGTATAAAAGGAGACAAAGGAACAATTTAAAACAAATCAAAATTTTCTTTTATTGGTGGAGTAAGTACAAAAACATTTATTTACAAATACAATGTAAAAACATTTTAAGTGTACAGCAATTCAAAACATCAACAGGTGTATGGTTTACTGCTAGTGAAAACATTTATGTACAGAAAGTCAAAAAATTTACAGTCAGTAAGGCCTGCACAACTCCAGTGCTCGAGGGCCGCAAATAGGCCCGGTTTTCAGGATAACCTTGAAAACCGGGCCTGTTTGTGTCCCTCGGGGACTGGAATTGTGCAGGTCTTGTGTACAGTAAGGAAAAACATTTCTTTATTAATACAAGTTAAAACAAGCAACATCTCCTTTATTAAAGTACAGAAAGTCAAAATATTTACATAGACATTTACAAAAAATAAACAACAGTTGAACAGTCATGCAAATTCTATCCCCACCAGATTGTCCTACCAGGGCCGATGCCTTGTATAGCGCAAAATGCCATTAATGGAGTCCCGAACGATTTTCATTAAAGGATCTGTAATTGAAAAATAGCGCCGCAATTCCTCCACAATAGTCCTTCTTAAATTTTCAGGAAGCGCCCTTTTTTCGCGATTTCCTTCGTAGTTCACATTGTAGGCCCACCCGCAGTACACCAAGTAGGACACAATCAAGGACAAAATACAGTATGCACATAACTGCACTAATTTTTTGTTTTCTTGTCTTTTCAGAAAAAAAGGATGGACTGGGGGAGAGGGGGGTTATCGTGTAACGTTTGTGAACTGTTTGTACAGTTACGTGTACAGTATTAAACTGCAGTCATGATGTATACAAAACCTCTCCTCTCTCAATGAACTACTGTACTGGACACAGAATGAGGAAGAAGATAAAGACTGAATAAATTAATTAAATTAATGAATAAATTAATATGTACCTATTGTAATGATTTAATTAATTTATTCATTCATTACATATCACTTTATTGATTATATATTAGTTTTTATATATGAATCAAAACAATTTAAATTTATTGTTTGCTTTCCCAACCATTGTTCATGCTCTTTTCCATCAGTTATACTCGCATAATATGTTGTATCATATATACCTGTATGACTTAAATCAATTTCCAGGATTATATTCCATCACATTAATTAACATCAGATGAAGGGTCATTTCACAATAGTTCTATGTATATGTATATGTTACTATAAGAACATTTATTGCACTCAATAGATAGGATTTAGTATTATTATAACTATATAATTATACAGTTAATTTTTAATGTACTGTTTTGAACTATGCATATGTTCTCTTCATGAACTACAATATAACCATCATTGTTTGCATGAGCATATGTCAGTATATGTTTGTATATATTTCAATATTTCAATAATGATTTCAATAGGGGTTGTTAAAAGTATAACATCATGATTACAAACCTACCCCTTATACTAATATAATCATTTTGCTATACTGACTTTACTCATGCCAGTTCGCTGCTTTAACAGTATTCATTCCGTTTTTAACATGTTTTTATTTCGCCGTGTGTTTGTTTCGTTGTTAATAAAGTTTATTTTAGAAAAAAGAGATAGCAAGCTAGTATTAGCATACCACCTGACTTGCCGAGCCAATGGATGTGCACGCCACGTCACCGCGACCCGTTGAGACGCGGGCTGATGACGTCACACCCGGCAGCGCGAGATACAACTCAGGTGAGTATAAATTAAGCAGCTATGTGTGTATTTGTCACCTTGATAAAGTGCCTAGTGCACGAAACGCGTAGGTGCGTTCGTGTTGTCCTGTTGCTGCACCATCCTGCATTAAACCAGACCTATTGCATTATTGGAGTGTGTACTTTTGTTTCATACCTTCCGGTCGCTTTGGGAGTTGGATTCTCGTGGCTGTGCAACTCATCATCACCCTGCTTTCTGCTGTCTACTTACCTGGATGGACTGCACGCTCTGGATGTCTAGAAATCCTGCAAGCACTAAGGTAAAGGGCCGCAGTGCCCCAACATATATACATATGGATACCTGTGCTGTTGCTATTTACATATTGGTTACTTGGCTGGGTTCACATAGTGTTTAAGCTGTGGAGGTCAAGTGGACACCACTAGACACTTAGCCCGTGCCAGATATATGCCATATTATTCATGGACTCTCTATTGTCATCCTGATCATTTATATATGCTGTGGAGGAATTCTCTCCAATTTTGGAAGCATCACATCTGTTCTACTTTGTATCATCTGACAGAAGAACTGAATAAAGATTGCATTTTGTAATATTCATGATTATTTTTATATTTGTATTTTTTGTTCCTGATAAAATAAAATAAATATTTCTTTACATTCATGATAATCATAATCATTGACAACCCCCCCCCCCCCGCACCTACACCAAAGAAAAAGAAAGAATGACAAAAAGTGGTAATTTACTGCATCAACAACATGAATCAGATAATGGTTTTTTTAACTCTCAATTTCTCAGTGCTGTGCAAATCAGATTTACATATCAAATTCGAGAAGGAATTATCATGCACAGTAATCATCAGATAGCTCCCTTCCCAAAGAGGATTACAGAGAGGTGACTCTAAGGCAACAATAGGAAAATTAGGCATGCAGGCGCAGAAAGGTGATGCTCGGCTAGGGACGGACGATTAAAAACACAATGGCATGCTTTAGAAACGGAATGGCTCTGGAGAGGTGTCTGTCGATAAGAGGTTCAAATCCTTGAGCGAGCATTGTGTGTGTGCATGGGGGTACAGCTTCATGAAGGATTAGCTGTACTGCAGTTCAAAGAAATGGCATATTTTCAAAAGGCAGGTCATCAAAATAATTTGATCCCTACACCCCAAATACATAAAAAGCACACAAATCAACCATGTGCAGTCAAATTGAATATCAGATTGAATATAGTAATATCAAGATGGTTAAGGCAGGCTTGTGGAGAAAATAAAAAATGAGGAGAAAAAAAAAATATATATTTTTTTTGGTCACTCACTCTTGAATTCTCAAGCAAGCAGTGGTGAATTTACAGACCATGCGCAGTAATCATCAGCTATGTACTGTAGCTCCCATCCCAAAGAGGATTACACACAGGCGCAGAGAGGTGATGCTCGACTAGGGACTGACGATTAAACACACAATGGCAAGCTTTAGAAACGGAATTGCTCTGGAGAGGTGTCTGTCGATAAGAGGTTCAAATCCTTGAGCGAGGATTAGACTTCCAAGACAACAGTTCGCGAATGCCCCCCTGAGTTTTTAGACGGTATTGCAGTATTGCAGACAGCGCTAATAAAATGCTAATATTTCGAGCGCTAAAATACCACAATACACTCTGGAAAAAAAAACATACTGCATCTGCCCGCGGTTATCAGAGTTACGCCGCTACGGCCGCACTAGGGTAAAGGCGGCCGCAGCTGTAGCTCCACCGTCACACCTGCAGGGTTCTGGACCTGCTGCTCGGGCTGTGTATTGTGGGACACACAGCCCTCCGCCCTCTGGGTGAATGCAGCACCGGTCGCCCTTCCGGGGGCCGTGAGGCATGGTGCCGGGGCAGCACCATCCTCAGCCAGCACGGTGGCTTTCAGGGAGGCAAGATCCCCAGCATCAGCATGGCTGATCACTCCCTTTGCCACCGTGGTCTTCAGCTGACTCTCCCGGAGGAGACTGTCAGCTCTGGGGAGTGCCTGATTCACTGCCTCCTGCGGGGGTTACGACCCACTTCTGCGACTGTACTCCCGCGGACACACCATCTGCCGCCTGGGTGCTCAGTATCATGGCCAAGGTTGCCCAAGCCCTCTCCCCAGGAGGGAGGAGGGCAATGCGTCCCGCAATGCACTCTACTACTGGGCAGAACTGCATCCTCTGCTCTACCGTCGCGTTTGGACGCAACCAGGAATAGAGGGTTAGCATTTTGCATACTGTGGTAAGAACGGCTTTAGGGGTAGCCACAGGAGGGTTTAGGTACCCCTCCAAGACACTCTTGAGGGGCTCGCTCTCCGGACTCACGGTCCCGCCGGTAGTGGCTAGGACCATTACCCCAGGAGTGCATTTAGTCACGTGGGCTTCATGTCACTCCAGTTCCCTTTCTAGGGATGCCCTAGATTGCCTATGCACTGGCAGCATATAGATTTTACATCGGGCAGTCATGGCTGCCCGACTCCAGGACCTGTATCGTCCAGACCGAAGCGCCCGGGTAGTGGCCGCAGCTACTACCCCAGGAGTGCAGTCAGCCCCGCAAGCTTCATGCCACTCCAAGTCCTGGCACAGGACTACCATTGGTCTGCCGTAGGTAGGCAACCCATACTGCTCACACCAGCCAACCACAGATGCACGATCCCAGGACACATACCTTCCTGTTGGGACCACATCTTTTCCTTTCAGGCACTAATAACCTACGTGGCATTGAACAGTGTGATTCCCTGATTTGTACAGCGTGTTTTCCGAAACTACTTGTTTTGAGAGCTTGCAATCCACAAGCTCACTTTGTCCTACAATTCCCCGCAGGAAGTTATAGTGCAAAGCCCTATGAACCCGCCGCTGCCACCAGTAAATATGCCTGTTACGGTAGATCAGGCCAAATACACCTTTATATTTAAATGATCAGTCACAAGGCAAAACAGGCAGTAAAATAAATTGTGGCTTATTCGGATAAGACCTCGGAAACACACAGAAATATAAAAAACAGAGAATATACACATTGACTGGGGTCTGGGGGAATGCGATCTACCCTTTCCTAGTTGCAAGGCACCTGCTTCCGTGAAGACTTACCTTGATAGTACCCTGGTTCTGGGCTCCTGGACTAAAATCCAGCATGCTGGCTAGGCCTCCCCATGCTTCCCTGTGTGAATAGCTCTTTCACAGAAGCACTTTTGAGAGGCCCGCCAGCAGCTGCTTTTCTTCCAATCTCCAACTTGAAAAAAAGAGAGAGCTGCTTTTACTGCACGCTCTTAAATAGGCTGGATTCCTATCTAAATCATTGAGGAGTGTAATAGCCAATTACAGCAGGGATTGAAACTGATAGGAGGGATAAATTCAAAACTTGCCAATGGAAAATATGCTTCTGAGTTTTGACATACAGGGCCGTTTTTCCCTGTCTCCGCTGCGTCTAGTAAAACAAAGACTTTCTAATCTAAATATCCTGCTCACCAAATGGTTCTCCCCCCTCTGCAATTCCTCTCCTCTTTGAACTATGGATTCAATGCAAACGAGCTAGCATCTTAACCATATGCCTGTGCTTTCTGTATAGAATCTCATAGTAAACATTAAACACAATATAAAGTACACTTCATTACAGAAAGAAAAGGATATGTATAACAAGGCGCCTGTGGTTAAAAGGATATATATCCAACCAGTAGAATAGCCAGGGATAGGCTCCAGACGTAGTGATGTGCTTAAAATAGAAGAAAGACACAATACATAGTGTGATACTGTTAGATAAGACGAAGGGGGGGGGGAACTACATATAGACACACAATATATAACTAATAAGTATCAGCTGAGATACAGGTGATTGCTAATTAAAACATTTAATATACATATATTAATATACAGGACATAGAAAAAATAAAAATAAAAAACTGGGTAAAAGGACAAATAATGCCGATGGACACACTGCTGCAATGGGTGAAATACCCACTCACCGGACGATAGATGTAAACAGGCGGTGGATAAATCTGAGAGTATCCCCTCTCTGCTGTTCAGACAGCTACTGCAACCGATCCGATCTGTAGATGGAGCGTGGCACACGCCCGCCGGCGTGTGTGAGTAGAGCTTCTATCAGCTGGTATTGCAGGACATGCAGATAGGTTCAGAACGGCTACAGCAGATTCGCCTGATGTATAAGTATATCCGTCTGCCTGGAACAGCTGATTCGTCACCGGATCCGTTCGGGAAGGGGGGAAATCACCACAGTGCTGCAGTGGGAGTCCAAAAATGCCACCCTACGCGTTTCGAAAGCGTGCTGCTTTCTTCCTCAGGGGTTCTGTCATTGTGTCCATCATTGTCCATTATATATGAGTCCATAATTAAACCTAATTCACCTGGCAAGTATAGCACATGCGCAATGGGCTCTCAGTGTAGTCAGTGAGTGCTCTGATTAAAGGAACTGTTCCTTTAATCAGAGCACTCACTGACTACACTGAGAGCCCATTGCGCATGTGCTATACTTGCCAGGTGAATTAGGTTTAATTATGGACTCATATATAATGGACAATGATGGACACAATGACAGAACCCCTGAGGAAGAAAGCAGCACGCTTTCGAAACGCGTAGGGTGGCATTTTTGGACTCCCACTGCAGCACTGTGGTGATTTCCCCCCTTCCCGAACGGATCCGGTGACGAATCAGCTGTTCCAGGCAGACGGATATACTTATACATCAGGCGAATCTGCTGTAGCCGTTCTGAACCTATCTGCATGTCCTGCAATACCAGCTGATAGAAGCTCTACTCACACACGCCGGCGGGCGTGTGCCACGCTCCATCTACAGATCGGATCGGTTGCAGTAGCTGTCTGAGCAGCAGAGAGGGGATACTCTCAGATTTATCCACCGCCTGTTTACATCTATCGTCCGGTGAGTGGGTATTTCACCCATTGCAGCAGTGTGTCCATCGGCATTATTTGTCCTTTTACCCAGTTTTTTATTTTTATTTTTTCTATGTCCTGTATATTAATATATGTATATTAAATGTTTTAATTAGCAATCACCTGTATCTCAGCTGATACTTATTAGTTATATATTGTGTGTCTATATGTAGTTCCCCCCCCCCTTCGTCTTATCTAACAGTATCACGCTATGTATTGTGTCTTTCTTCTATTTTAAGCACATCACTACGTCTGGAGCCTATCCCTGGCTATTCTACTGGTTGGATATATATCCTTTTAACCACAGGCGCCTTGTTATACATATCCTTTTCTTTCTATGCTATCATTCTGACCAGGGGGTCAGAATTTGTATTTCAGGCAGCCCCTTATATGTGGACTACATTCCCCATTTAAGGTTGTACAATATTAATTGTTTTATCATTTTATTTTTCTAGTTAGCGCTACCTATTCTCTGTTTTGCAACACTTCATTACAGAATATACTTTGGGGGACCTTATACTTATAAGATAAATAACTTGTGGATATTTGGGATCGAAATCCAGGAGTCTGGGGCATTGAAATGCTAATTGACATGTAATTCACACTACCTTTTGTCACCACCCTGGGTTTAAATCACAGGGCAAACACAATGTATTGCCATTTTAAAATATAGACAACATACATTTAGACACAAGTGCTTGAAATCCACCATTTGCACCTATCATGTGGGGTTCTAAAGCCTTCTCTTCTCTAAGACACCATCTAAGAATACCTTGCTGGCAGGCAATCCAGGTTAAAATATCCCCCCCCCCACTTTTCCCTCATGTGCCAGAAGTCTCTTCCCTGCAGCTATTTCTCATAAGAGGCCAGCGATACATGGCAACCCACTTATAAGCATGCACAGGCAGTTGCAGGCCCATGACGTAAAAGGAATACACAGAGAATGCATTAACTAGCCCACTGGGCTTCCACAGTTAGCCGCACATATACAGTTCCTAGCTCATACCCCTATGGGGAACAGTATAACAGGGGAACAAAATTACAGGCAACACAGTAAGGTACAATATTAGACCCAAGAGCTGACACTCTCAGCCCTTGCCATACGGTTTCAGGGGCAGCCAGCCAGGCCCCCCCTATATTAATGAAGTCCGGCTACGCCATGCGCCACAAGGAGTTGTGGGTTCTTCTGAGCCCTGCTGTCAGGAGCTGTACCCGCTCCGCAGTGCTAACACCCATTCCCCATGTAGCTAGAAGTGCAGTGAGCCCAGGGACATTACACTCGGCAGCCGCAGCTGCTACTTCATCTGCAATCCGAGGCGCCAAGCCACCCACGACTGGGGGGGTCACTAGCACTCTCCTCATTTCCTTGCAGCCCCGAGCTGGAGGGAACTCCTGCACTCCGGGCTGAATAGCGGCCACCACAACAGCAGCTATGGGGACTTGCAACTCTGGTAGGACCCTACGGTCCTCATGATGCTCCAAATCCTCCTCCTGTTGTACCTTCGACCACCCATATGTCGGTAAGCCATACCCCGTACATCTCTCCACGATTTTGTCTCTGGTCCACGACCGGAACCTTCCTGAGCGATTACTCATGCTGCCTTCGGGGTATGGGTGAAGGGAACAGTGAAGTCTCTCATGCTCTTTAGAAGTGTGTGTCAGTTGCTACTTGTCTGAGGAGCTCGCAAGCTATGAGGTCCTCACTATATTACAGAGCCCCGCAGGAAATTGCAATATAGGTTCAATCAGTATCCCACACGCTGCCACCCGTTATTAAAAAGCCTGTCACGATGGACACCAACTTTATCAACACATTTATATTTCTGGGTACTCGATTGAACAGAACAAGTTACAAAATAAAATGTGATTTATTTCCTTGATAGACAAACACATGACATCTGCAGAATACACTTAAAAAAACACTTACTGGGATAAGGGAACAAAATAAATTGTCCTGTGCTTACAAGTGCAAGAAATGCAGTCTTGATTTAAAGGTCCTGTGGCCAGATCACAATTTGCCAATCTAATATCTCAGCCACCTTAAAGAATTTCGTTAAAGTTAATTAGAATTCGTTCCAGAGTCACCAGTGCTAACGAATTCCGAAGTTTGGGGCAAATCCTTGGTTACGTTGTTATTAACCCCTTCTCTCCGGGATTGGTTACCGCTGTGCTGGAACAGAGTCTTGCGTCTTTACATCATGGATTGAAAGTCACGAATCACACTGGGGATACCTCGGGAGCCACAGTTATAGACTGGCCAAGGCTATCTCTCACATGTGGATCCAATCCCCTTGTGGGAACAATTTAACCCACAGTAGCCGTGTTGCCCATAGTTCATAAGACTGGGCAAAAAGGTTTTCCGGTGTGCAAAGCGAATGGGTCAGGCTGACACCCATGCCACTTAGCATACCTGGGATACACTGATACCTTGGCGCTGCTGAGTCTGATTTTTGACCCAGAGGTGTCAATAGCCCAGCATCTGTTATAAATCAGAATGACGGACCTGTATACATTATGGGTCTCTGGGTCTTTTCATCCCTGACATTTCTTTAGACTGAGGGGCGCTAAATCAGCATGACCCCTTCGAAGTGCAAGCATGAGAATACCCCCATCTCATTCATCCATCTCACATCTGTATGTCCGAGAAATTCCTTCCCTGGTTTACAAAATACATCCTGCCTTACATTTAAAAGCTGCAGCTTTTACACACTTTATTAAAACATCATGTTCCATTTGTGTTACAACTGTAATTTTTATATGTATGTGCATGTGGTGTTCTACTGTACTTGCACCTCAAAAATCAGATTTCTGTGTGCTTTCGTTCTAGAGTTAGCATTTCTAATTGAAATGCCGGCTTCGAGACAGCAAATTCACCCGGTTCTCATGTCAATTGACACAGTTCCCACGTCAATTGCCTTTCCACCTTTCAAGTCACGGAGTTAACGTGCCTAAGAAAGGACTTGTTGTAGTCCGAAACGCGTTGGTGTGTATCTTTTTTGTATCTGACCATTAAATAAGCCTGCACTGTGGGAACGCATCCTTGCATTTTTTGGCATAGCCTCGTGGATCTAGTGCTCCGTTTTCTCCCCTCCTTTGCTACATTTGCTCTTCAACAGGCGGAGGCACAGTTAACCCGTGGACACCTGGACACTTGAGGACCCACTTTTCATCGTGGACACCTTCCCATGTGAGTCTCTCCAGGATAGTTCTGGACTTTATTCATAATGATTGTTCCTTTATAGATGCTTACTACTCAAACATCCTTACTACCGTGCATTGTGGGATTGTAGTGTTTACATGCATCTTTTGGACATTTCATATCTATATCTGTTATTGGGTTAATCCACTTTTCTACAATCAAGACATGTGTAGTGTTCGCTGTATTCTTTAGAGCACCATACAACGTTTTCATCATGATACATTGTATCGGTTAACCGGAAGTAATGGATATCTATCTCATAGACAGCCCTATAAACTTTTGCCACGCTTTTCCAATCAGCGCTAGCGTTGGGCGCTCCTAATCCATAATGTGTCGGTTAGAGGGTGTAGCAATCAATGCATTTTGACTTTTAACATAGCAAGCAGGGAATGGCTTCCAAATGGGGAATAAAAACGTCTGGGAAAGGGCAACCACAGAAATGCATGCCAAACACGTTTAACCCCTTCACTCCCACTGCGGGTTGGGATTAATCAGGCGGGTATAACCTTTATTTTAGGCCTGATTAATCCTCCCCCGCCACAATACATTTTGACATAAACCACTTCAGCAAGACTGCAAACCACTTAATCAATTAACCTTGCGGTTGCGAGGTCTAGGGCTTATAAAGCGATACCTATGTTTCAAAGCGGCTACCCATACACAGCCACGTGCCTTCAATCAGCGCTTGGTTTAGCACTCACGCTTGTGTCGCAAAACCAATTGGCACAGTTTATATATATTATTATTACTGCAGCTAGGGAATGAGCTGCAAAATGGGGACAAGAAAGATAGTGTAGGGGAAAACATATGTGTGGTGCACACACAGTTAACCCCTTCAGTCCCAATGCGATTTAGGGTTAATCAGCCAGCATAATGCTTTATTAATGGCCTGATTAACCCCTCTATCACCACACCTCCCCAACTCAAAGCGCAGGCTTTTCCCCGACAACCTCGTCCGTTGGTTGGGCTGGCCTAGCAGCTCTTGAGGTTGTCAGTTCCTGAGGATTGCCCTGACGGGAAAGGTATCAGCATTGCCATGCTCACTGCCCTTCTTGTGCTGGATGGTGATATCGAATTCCTGCAAAGCAAGACTCCAGCAAGTGCTTGGCATTTTCCCCCGAATCCATGGCATTTTCCCCCGAATCCATCTGCAACCAATTTAACAGGTTGTGATCCGTAATCAATATGAAGGGTCTGCCATAGAGGTAGGGCTGAAGTTTTCTCAGAGACCATACAATGAACATACACTCTTTTTCAATGGTTTCATAAGCCATTTCTCTGGGCAGCAGCTTGCGGCTCAGATGTACCACTGCCCTCCTCCCCCACTTGGCTAAGTACAGCGCCAATGCCAAAGTCTGAGGCATCAGTCTGCACTAAAAACTTTTTGGAGTACTCTGGAGCAGCTAGGATAGGGTCACTGGCCAGTGCAGTCTTCAGGGCCTGGAAGGAAGCTTCACAGGCTGGAGATCTGACAACTAGCACAGACAGTCGCTTTTGGGTCAAGTCAGTCAGGGGTTTTGCTACAGCACTGTTTTGAGGGATAAACTTTCTGTAGTAGCCTGCAGTGCCTAAGAAAGCTATAACCTGCTTCTTGGTCTTGGGAACAGGCCACTGCACTATTGCTACCACCTTGGCTGGTTCTGGCTTTAGGTGCCCGCCACCCACCCTATGCCCTAGGAACAGTACTTCTGCCATCCCTACTAAGCACTTGGTGGGTTTCAAGGTGAGTCCCGCATCCCTAATTCTGGTTAGCACCGCAGCTACATGCACTAAATGTGAGTCCCACAAATTACTAAATACAGCAATGTTGTCCAGGTATGCCCTTGCAAATCTTTGCATGCCCTCCAGTAACCGATTGACCAGGCATTGGAAGGTAGCCGGTTCATTCTTCATCCCAAATGGCATCACTAGAAATTGATAGAGGCCACTTGGGGTAATGAATGCCGACTTCTCCCTAGCATCCTGGGTCAAAGGGAACAGCCAGTAACCTTTACTGAGATCCATGGTGATCAGATACTTTGCCGCCATGAGTTCATCTAGTAACTCGTCCAAGCGGGGCATAGGATAAGCATCTGACACCGTCCCTGCGTTTAGCTGTCGGTAGTCCACACAGAACAGGGTGGTCCCATCTGTGACGATGGGGAGGATTTGGCCCGGGATTAAAGGGGTTACACCCCAATTGGCCATCCCCAGACCTCACCAGGGAGACAAGGGGTTAACTGGGCTGAGGTCCAGAAATGTGATTTAACCCTTGTTATGACATGAAAATGTGTATTCCCCTGTTCCCATGCTTAATTGTAATATCTGGTTTAATCAGTGTCTGCATCACACACACACTAGGATCCCTCCGGGAGTACAAGGGTTAATAGTTCTTTAATGATTATAGCCCTTTGTGTTATTTTCCCGCCTTTTAAGGCACCATTTTGCAGGGTCCCATAGGCCGCCATTAGGGCTCAATGCATTCTAATGGCGAATCTTGCTGTTTTGGTCCTGTTTCCTGTGAAGACCAGCAGATGGTGTCCGAGAGGAGGAGCGGCGGTTTCCCATTGTAAGTCAATGGGCCCATTGACTTCAATGGAGATTCCTCGAAGGAACTTTCCAGGAACAAGTTGGCTGCCGTCCAAACCGCAAAACCGCAAAACCGCAAAGTGGATACTTTTTCAATAAGAGAGCTTTGATCACTTAGCAGTCAAGTTCAACGACAAGTGGCATGGGAATAAACACCTAGAAATAAAATTCTTTTTGCCCCTAGTTCCTAGGCCTCCCCCCACTCGACCACAACCGGGTCCCCGAATCCTGGACCCCCGATAAGGGTCGAACTGAGAAGAGCGGGTCACGCCATACGTTCCAATGGCGGCGGCAGAAACAGCTCAAGAAAACGGCTAAGTATAAAAAGCTGAAATTTAGGAATCCATAGCTCCGGTTCCGGAGGGTCCAGAGGGCCAGGGTTTGGGGTACCTGTAGTCACTGCTCCGGCATCACTGCAGAACCATCCTTGACCCTCTTGGACCAAACCGACGGAGTATGGACCCCCTTGAAAGTTCAGGACTTTTCCCATAGACTCCAATGGCGGCCAATCTCCATTGACCGGCTATGGCGGAAAAACCCCATTGACTACGACGGCGGCATAGCCCCGTTGAAAGTCTATGGCGGCGGATTCCCATAGCCGCCAACGGCAGCGCTTTGCCATTGAAAGTCTATGGCGGCGAAGCCCGTTGTTTTCAATGGGGATTTAGTGAAAAACCGTGATTTAATTTACAGCGGAGTTTATTGTATTAAAATAGGAAACGGTTTAAGGTGTATTTGTGTAACCCCGGTTCCGAGGTCGTAGCAAGTCGCAAATTGGACCATAGGGTGTCCCAGTTCCGGCATTGAGAACTGGGAAGTTTGGACCCGCTGGACCCAACGGAACCGGATATTTTAATATGTTTGTTTTTTATCTTTAATACTGTGTCTCAAGGTATGGACAAGAACCAGAGGAAATTCCTTTGGCCATAAGGCAGCAGATGGTCAGGGAAGGCGTCCCAATGTCTAGAATTTAAGTGCTGTTCAAAGGAGTTTATCACCTACACTGTTTACAGGAGGGCGGAGATGACTCAAACCAGAGCAGGCTATAAGTGTCCAATTTCACACCTTACAACAAAGGGTATCCTGCCAGCAATTCCGTTTAGTAGACTGGCTGGCATTCCTGATGCAAATGTGGGACTGCAGAAATGAGTCCAACTGAGCATGTGCCAACTAGCTGGGGGGCAGGTATCAAAATGTTAGTGAGTGGCTACAGGTAATTGAAAACCAATCACCTGTACTTAATGTTAAAGATAGGGTAACAAAAGGTATATAATCTGTGGTCAACCCTTTGTCCTGTGTTCTTCTATACCATCTTGATTGCTGAGAGAAATGCTATGCAATGTCTGCATGAAAGGTCTTTTCATGGCTTTTCGTGTCTTGGGATGATGAAGAATGTTGTATGAACTGCCAGTCCAGATGTGACTGTTTCATCATTTCCATCTTTAAGTAAGTGTCTATATTTTGCCTGTTATTTGTATATTTTGTGTGTTCACCTTTATCAAGGAATAAATTACATTTTATCATATCTAAGTCTCGTACCAGTTCAACCCAGTTATATATATATATTATATTAGTATATATATTTTGGTGTAAATTGCAGCCTGTCATACGTCACCGTGAGACACCATCCTTCTTAGGTACCAGGACTACCAGACAAACCCAAGGGCTCTAGGACGGTACAATTACCCCTAGGGCCAGTATCTCTTCTACCTCCCTCTCTATTCTGCCCTTAATTTCTGCTGACACCCGATAGGCATGCTTATGCAGAGGGCGCAGGTCACCCGTGAGCACTGGGTGATCTGTGATATGGGTCCTGCCTGGCTTATCCGTGAACAGAGCCCTATACTGACCTAGCATAGTCCTGGCTTCTGCTCGCTGCTTGACACTCAGCTGGGACCCTATCTCCACCTTCTCTACAGTACCCATCTGCCTAGCCTCCCCTAGGAGATCTGGCAGAGCACTGCCCACCGGATCTCCCATCGTTGAGCTACAAATAGCCAGCACCGACGCCACACTCGGGGCTATGTACTTCTTCAACATATTAATGTGGTACGTATTATTTCACATACTGAAGCACAGAAGCATCAGTATTGTTAGTCTCCTCTTCCCATCCCTCATGGAATAAGTGCAGAGGTCCCCATACCCTGCGACCATATAGCAGCTCAAAGGGAAAAAAGCCTGTAGATTCTTGCAGTAGCTCTCGGTATACAAACAGCAAGTGCAGGTCAATCTCCCAGTCTTTGCCCTCTGCCTCTATAAAGGTTCAAAGCATCTGCTTCAGGGTACCGTTGAACTCTCACATAGTCCGTTGGTTTAGGGGTGGATTGGGGTCATGCGCTGGTGATTCACCCTGCACGCATCCCAGAGACAATGTAACAATTCAGACTGAATTGTGACCCTGGATTGGTTAGGATCTCGCTAGGGAAACCTATCCTAGTAAAAATGGTGAGCAAAGCTATAGCTACTGCCCTAGCATCAATGCTGGCAAGCGCTACAGCCTCAGGGTACTGGGTGGCAAAGTCCACCACCGTGAGGATATAGCGCTTCTCGGACCATCTGGGAATCATGAGGGGTCCCACAAGGTCCATGGCCACTCTCTGCAATGGCTCCCCTATTACTAGTAATGGATTCAGGGGTGCCTTCACACGATCACTCGTCTTACCTACTCGCTGGCAGGCATCACAGGACTGTCAGAAATCTGCAACATCCCGGGATGCCCCCGGCCAGTAGTAATGCTGCAACAGCCGGGCTCTCGTCTGAGTGACCCCCTGATGACCCGCTAGTGGAATAGAGTAGATTACCTGCAACAAATGCTGCCTATACTCTGTGGGCACCACTAGCTCACTTTTACTTGTCCATATCTCATCTAACCCCTTGATCCCTTGCTCTCTACACAGGACCCCGCAGTGCCACAAGTAGTAATCAGACCCGTCCCCTGGCTTAGACTAAGACGCCCGAAGTCTCATGCGCTCCAATCTGGGGTCTGATCGCACCGCATCCCTAAATTGAGTACCTAACACTGGCCACCCACTTGTCAAGGCTAAGTCGGGGGGACTGGGTATAGGTAAAGGGGAAAGTAAGTCAGGGTCAGTATGCGGCTTCTTCTGGCTTACCTGTCTGGTCTCCGCAGAGACTGCTGGAAATGTAGGTCCCAAATGCAGGGGGACAGGGGCTGGTTCTGCTGCGATCCTTGCTGACTGGCTCCTGGTGATCGCTGCAACATGGGCCAGCTCAGTTGTAAAAATGCAGGTAACGTGCCCCAGGTCATTGCCAAGGAGGACCTCGGCGTCTAACCCGGCAAAACCCCAACTTCCCTCATGCCATGTCTGGCACTCAAATCCAGAAAGACCTGGGCAATCTGGATGGACCACGGTCCTCCATCGGGCATGGTCACTTGCATCTCGGTGCCTGGGAGCAAGTACTCTGGCCGCACCATATCAGGGTGAACCAGGGTCACAGTGACACTGTTGTCCAGCAAGCCATCTGCCTGCCGGTCCCCGATGATCACCTTCCGCAGATGTTTCTGCTGGACATCATTGGGCTGCATCCCGACTGGTGCAACCTGATGTCATTCGATCTCCGCTGCTGGTCCCGAGGTGGCAAGTGCAGATTCTCCCATGGACGTCCCTCTGTAGGATGGCTCCACAGCTGTGCTTGGTTCCTCTGTGTGTGCCAGTCGCACACGGGGTACCCGCTTCGCAGGTTGCGATCGTTTCCCCTGATGGGGGGCCAGGTGTCTGGCCTGAGATTACCAACGTAATTGCAGGAAAAACACTGCCTCTCACATCTAAACTCTGCAGCTTTGTGTGCTTTGCCATCTGCTGCAGGCTTGTGGGTCCACTGAGGGGTGGATTTGGCTCAATTGGCCTGTCTCATACTCGTCTGCCATCCTCGCAGCTTCTCCATGGGTTTTAGGTTTCTGGTCAAAGACCCAAGCTGCTGCAATAGTTGCTCCTGCACGACTAAGTCCAGTAAGGTATGGTGCTGATTAACCACATTACCCTCCAACCAATGCTAGGCATACAGCGCCAGGCGGGTGTTACGATTGTGCTCGCCACAAACGGGGACCGGACCGCGGGGCTGAGGTGGGGTTATATAATCACCGATCTTAGTCCGCACAGACTGATCCAGAGTGCGCAGTTCATAGTCGTACGTAGCAGGGTCAGGATTGGAGAAGGCAGCATCGTCGTTATTCAAGCAGGAGTTCGGCAACAGGTAGTCAGGAGTTCCCCGCTTCAGCTTAGGAGCGTGAGCACGGGAATGGTCTCTTCGTGAGGAACGGCCTCAGCCCATGATGCCGGTCTCAACAGGGGGAGACAGCAGGCTGGCCGAAGTACACCACAGGGCAGCATCGGGAAACCAACGCTTCAGCACAGAAGTCAGGAACGGGCCCCCGCATGGAACTAGCAGGCGGCCTCAGGAAACAATGCTTCAGCAGAGAAGTCAGGAACGGGCCCCCGCATGGAACTAGCAGGCGGCGTCAGGACACAACGCTTCAGCAGAAAAGTCAGGAACGGGCCCCCGCATGGAACTAGCAGGCGGCCTCAGGAACTAGGGGCAAGAACCAGAAAGGTTAGTACACCAGGATACAAGCCAGGGTGGCTTGTGGCAGAGACAGTAACGTCCAGGGTAGGAATTTATGCTCGGCACTGTTTCAGTGCCAAAGCCCAGGATATAAAGGACGGAGATCCAATCACAGGAGGAGGGTGTGTGAGTATTCCTCCAATGATGGAGCACAGGGCAGAAGCTGCAATGAGAAGCAGCACATGTGCCATTGATTGCCAGATGAAGCTTTTGCAAATGCAGAAGTCTACAAAAGCTATAATCAAAGCCAGGAGCGGATTCCTTACAGTACCCCCCCTTCAGGTGAGACCTCCGGACGAACAGGGTCCATCACAGATTTGGGGGACATGGAGTTGTTTCTAAACCTCCTTAGGCGAGAGGTGGCGTTGAAAGCCCATGGTTTGTTGGGATTCCTTACAGTACCTCCACCACTGGGTTAGAAGCCTGGGTGGACAGGACCATTCATAGGTCTGGGAGACATTGAGTTGTTCCTGAAGTGTCTCAGGCGAGATTTAGGTCCAAAATCCAGGTGTACATTGGCGAGTGCTGCAAGGAACAGTGGTGGCACTGCGGTTTTTGGTACATGAGCAATGGGACCAGGGGACTCCGGAATAGGAACATCAGAAGGGCAGCAGCCAGGTGTCCGGTGCATAGTAATAATCCAAGAATACTGGACACAGGACACTGATTGTCGGACAAAAATTACATTGGGGAATCCGGGGCAGACAATGGCCTTGGTGGAATCAGCATGTAAGAAGTTGCGAGAGTCTTTAGCTCCCAAGGAATTCAGGGTGGTGGTTAGTGAGGGTATAGGGCGGGCGGGTTCACTGCAAGATATTGGAGCAATAGTCTTGATACGAACCAGGCTAGTAATCCCAAGCAATTCGAGAGAGCTGGTAGTAGTGTTTACGTAATTGTTGGTTGTGGTACATGCAGTTGCAGGATCCGCCTCCTTTGGCCTCTGAAATTTGGGGGGAATCAAATCCAAAGTTATGGTCTTGGCGAAGGGCATAGAAAGCATCACGGAGACAGTAGGGGACAGCACGTCCAAACCCATAGTGGGGCCATCAAGAACAGGGATGGACGCCTCAGGCAAAGCAACGAGGTCCAGCATGAGTGTCTTCGTCCTAGAGAATGAAGACATGCAATCCAGAAAGGGCACTTCAGCCACCGCACAGAAACCTGCGAGTAAAGACTCTGTTTGAAAGGTGAGAAAACAGATCTTATCCGAGAAAGCAGGAAGCCAGGTAAGCGGTGCAACAGGCTTAGGAATAGAGGTCTTGGGGTTAATGCTGGGTACCTCCAACACAGAGAAGGAAAACAGAGAACCAGAGCTTGGCTTAGGAGTGGAGGTCCCAGGTACCCAGGTCTCGCATGATACTGTGGGAGAAGCAATGCGAAATATTACTGTTTTAAACATAGGGTTCTTAACATCGGTAGTTCCAGACACTTTCCTGAGAGGTAACCCTAGTTTTGCGACAGGACAGTCAATAGTAAGTACCCCAAGTCTTGTGGGAGACACAGAGAAATACAAGTCTTGCTTTAAGACGGGGTTTTTTGAAAAAAGGGACACAGCGGGTATTACTGAAAGTTCCAAATGCGATACCCCTGAGTTCGTGGTAGTAGACATACAGTCAGTAGTGGATACCCCGAATACTGTGGGCGAATCAGCGTGAAACAGTATTATTAAAGGAGTGGGCATCCCAGACTTAAAGTCATCTTTAATCATCCCGGAGGCTGTGGCATGATCCGTGAAAGAAACTGGGGTAGACTTTCCAATGGAAACAAGGAACATCTTGCTTGTCACTGAAGTGGGTGATTGAGAACCAGCAGGAACTGAACTAGCTACTGTAATAAGATCAGAGAACATTGTGCTTGTTTCTGAATTGGGTCCCTGAGAATCCCTAGTGAGGGTATCAGACTCCATAGGAGACTCGGTGACAGGGGTCTTAGAACCCATTACAGGAATTTGCAGGTATCACAGACTTAATAAGAGAAATACCTTGCAAAACAGGAATCTTAGAAAAGGTGATAGGCATCTCACAGACTACCACAGAGGTGGAGAGCAGGCAGTCAGGCTCTACCTCAGGAGTCAGAGAGAAGCCAAGGGTTAACACAGGGAGTGCTGGGGAGACCCTAGAAGCTATAAGGGGAGACTCAGAGCGTAGTAAGGGATCAGGGACAGATAAGCTGATCTCTGAAGTGATAGCCTGAGGGACCGTAGAAGGGAGGCTAATAGCTGTCACCAGTCCCAAGGAGACAGACTTAGAGTCAAGGACAGGAATAATAGATAGGACAAACGGAAGTGAGCTAGGGAAGGTTGCTTCTACAACAGAAGTTTTAGCAGCGGCAGAGCTTAACTCAGCGGCTGCTGGAAAACTTTTAACTACAGTGAGAAGGGACTGCAGGTTCACAAAATCAAGGGAAAGGGAGTTTTAAATTTGAAAACCTGATCCTTCAAAAAGGAGGGCCCTAACTGTAATTGTACTAAGGGAGCAACAGCAGATGCGCTGATCTCAGAAGGGGTCCCTTGGAAAGGGGCATAATATGTACTGTTCGCTTTTAACCCTAGGATTTGAGAAGAGGAGAACACAGACAGTACAAGGGGGGCAACCACAACTGTGCTGGTCTCTGAAGTGGGTATTTGGGAAAGAGTGTCTGGGACATCAGAAACGACTACAGATTCCACGAAAAGGGGTCTATGCTCAGAAGCAGGGATTTCAGCTCTCTGAGTGACAGACTGGGTCAGCGACATACCTAGGAGTGGGGATTCTGCGATCAGGCTTAGGGAAACAAACGGTTCCAGAATACTATTAACTGGAGCCAGTATTATTGCCGAAAGTTCAGGGGGCGTAGCCCTGAGAATTTTAGCTGAGTCAGGGGACATAAGGGGTTCATCCTCTGAAGCTAAGGAGGTGTCCTTGTCTGGCGGAATACAGGGATTTACCAAAGGAGGTTCATAGGGCTGACCTGCAGGGGTTAGGATAAACCTCAAGGGTTAAGTTAGGCTGTACCTGAGAATCAGGAAAAGATACGCTTGTCTCCGAGAGTGGGGACATAGGGTTTTCAGCTTCTTGCCCTAGAGACCTCAGCTTAGTCTGCGGGATACAAGGGTTAACAATGGGGACCTCAATTAGCAGACTAGCAGGGGTAAAAACCGAAATAACCTCGGGAACAGAGCTTAGAAATTCTGGTTTAGAAATAGAGGGCAAATAGGATTCATTTTCTGGTGCTAGGGAAGACACACTGACCTGGGGGATGCAAGGGTTTAGAGTGGGGGACTCATAGGCCTGACTAGCAGGGGTTAAGACAGGAATAACCTCGGGGAAAGAACCCAGGGAGGTTAACTCAGGACTAGGGACCGTGGCAGCTTCTTCCTTAGCAGGGAGTGACAGGGAGATGGTTTGGCCTTTCTTAGGAGTGGGTGGTAACCCCACAGGTTTAGTAAAAGGACTGGCAGCATAGAAATTGTGATTAGAAAGTGCGTAGGCAGCGAGAAGAGGGTCCCACTCACTTATGATTAAGTCAAGATCTTGGCATAACACACAGGTGGCATCTAGAATCTGATCTAGAGTCTTTTGTTCTGAAGAGGACAAAACCCAGGACCGTTGGGAGAGCAGGGCCTGTTGAGACTTTCTTTCCTCATTAAATTGCTGAGATCTAGTAAGGAGTTCCTTACGAATCAGTCTTTCCTGAGGGGTTAAACCTTCATACAAGAACGCACTCTCAGGCGGAGGCAGTCTCTCAAACAGGTATGGTCTTCCAAACAGGGACTGGTTCGCAGCCTGGGACATAGGTACAGTAAAAATTGTACCAACCCCCGCCACGGCGCGGTCCGGTTTTGTGGGGCCGAGCATACTGTTACGATTGTGCTCGCCACAAACCGGGACCGGACCGCGGGGCTGAGGTGGCGTTATATAATCACTGACCTTAGTCCGCGCAGACTGATCTGGAGTGCGCAGTCCGTAGTCGTACGTAGCAGGGTCAGGATTGGAGAAGGCAGCATCGTCGTTATTCAAGCAGGAGTTCGGCAACAGGTAGTCAGGAGTTCCCCGCTTCAGCTTAGGAGCGTGAGCACGGGAATGGTCTCTTCGTGAGGAACGGCCTCAGCCCATGATGCCGGTCTCAACAGGGGGAGACAGCAGGCTGGCCGAAGTACACCACAGGGCAGCATCGGGAAACCAACGCTTCAGCACAGAAGTCAGGAACGGGCCCCCGCATGGAACTAGCAGGCGGCCTCAGGAAACAATGCTTCAGCAGAGAAGTCAGGAACGGGCCCCCGCATGGAACTAGCAGGCGGCGTCAGGACACAACGCTTCAGCAGAAAAGTCAGGAACGGGCCCCCGCATGGAACTAGCAGGCGGCCTCAGGAACTAGGGGCAAGAACCAGAAAGGTTAGTACACCAGGATACAAGCCAGGGTGGCTTGTGGCAGAGACAGTAACGTCCAGGGTAGGAATTTATGCTCGGCACTGTTTCAGTGCCAAAGCCCAGGATATAAAGGACGGAGATCCAATCACAGGAGGAGGGTGTGTGAGTATTCCTCCAATGATGGAGCACAGGGCAGAAGCTGCAATGAGAAGCAGCACATGTGCCATTGATTGCCAGATGAAGCTTTTGCAAATGCAGAAGTCTACAAAAGCTATAATCAAAGCCAGGAGCGGATTCCTTACAGTACCCCCCCTTCAGGTGAGACCTCCGGACGAACAGGGTCCATCACAGATTTGGGGGACATGGAGTTGTTTCTAAACCTCCTTAGGCGAGAGGTGGCGTTGAAAGCCCATGGTTTGTTGGGATTCCTTACAGTACCTCCACCACTGGGTTAGAAGCCTGGGTGGACAGGACCATTCATAGGTCTGGGAGACATTGAGTTGTTCCTGAAGTGTCTCAGGCGAGATTTAGGTCCAAAATCCAGGTGTACATTGGCGAGTGCTGCAAGGAACAGTGGTGGCACTGCGGTTTTTGGTACATGAGCAATGGGACCAGGGGACTCCGGAATAGGAACATCAGAAGGGCAGCAGCCAGGTGTCCGGTGCATAGTAATAATCCAAGAATACTGGACACAGGACACTGATTGTCGGACAAAAATTACATTGGGGAATCCGGGGCAGACAATGGCCTTGGTGGAATCAGCATGTAAGAAGTTGCGAGAGTCTTTAGCTCCCAAGGAATTCAGGGTGGTGGTTAGTGAGGGTATAGGGCGGGCGGGTTCACTGCAAGATATTGGAGCAATAGTCTTGATACGAACCAGGCTAGTAATCCCAAGCAATTCGAGAGAGCTGGTAGTAGTGTTTACGTAATTGTTGGTTGTGGTACATGCAGTTGCAGGATCCGCCTCCTTTGGCCTCTGAAATTTGGGGGGAATCAAATCCAAAGTTATGGTCTTGGCGAAGGGCATAGAAAGCATCACGGAGACAGTAGGGGACAGCACGTCCAAACCCATAGTGGGGCCATCAAGAACAGGGATGGACGCCTCAGGCAAAGCAACGAGGTCCAGCATGAGTGTCTTCGTCCTAGAGAATGAAGACATGCAATCCAGAAAGGGCACTTCAGCCACCGCACAGAAACCTGCGAGTAAAGACTCTGTTTGAAAGGTGAGAAAACAGATCTTATCCGAGAAAGCAGGAAGCCAGGTAAGCGGTGCAACAGGCTTAGGAATAGAGGTCTTGGGGTTAATGCTGGGTACCTCCAACACAGAGAAGGAAAACAGAGAACCAGAGCTTGGCTTAGGAGTGGAGGTCCCAGGTACCCAGGTCTCGCATGATACTGTGGGAGAAGCAATGCGAAATATTACTGTTTTAAACATAGGGTTCTTAACATCGGTAGTTCCAGACACTTTCCTGAGAGGTAACCCTAGTTTTGCGACAGGACAGTCAATAGTAAGTACCCCAAGTCTTGTGGGAGACACAGAGAAATACAAGTCTTGCTTTAAGACGGGGTTTTTTGAAAAAAGGGACACAGCGGGTATTACTGAAAGTTCCAAATGCGATACCCCTGAGTTCGTGGTAGTAGACATACAGTCAGTAGTGGATACCCCGAATACTGTGGGCGAATCAGCGTGAAACAGTATTATTAAAGGAGTGGGCATCCCAGACTTAAAGTCATCTTTAATCATCCCGGAGGCTGTGGCATGATCCGTGAAAGAAACTGGGGTAGACTTTCCAATGGAAACAAGGAACATCTTGCTTGTCACTGAAGTGGGTGATTGAGAACCAGCAGGAACTGAACTAGCTACTGTAATAAGATCAGAGAACATTGTGCTTGTTTCTGAATTGGGTCCCTGAGAATCCCTAGTGAGGGTATCAGACTCCATAGGAGACTCGGTGACAGGGGTCTTAGAACCCATTACAGGAATTTGCAGGTATCACAGACTTAATAAGAGAAATACCTTGCAAAACAGGAATCTTAGAAAAGGTGATAGGCATCTCACAGACTACCACAGAGGTGGAGAGCAGGCAGTCAGGCTCTACCTCAGGAGTCAGAGAGAAGCCAAGGGTTAACACAGGGAGTGCTGGGGAGACCCTAGAAGCTATAAGGGGAGACTCAGAGCGTAGTAAGGGATCAGGGACAGATAAGCTGATCTCTGAAGTGATAGCCTGAGGGACCGTAGAAGGGAGGCTAATAGCTGTCACCAGTCCCAAGGAGACAGACTTAGAGTCAAGGACAGGAATAATAGATAGGACAAACGGAAGTGAGCTAGGGAAGGTTGCTTCTACAACAGAAGTTTTAGCAGCGGCAGAGCTTAACTCAGCGGCTGCTGGAAAACTTTTAACTACAGTGAGAAGGGACTGCAGGTTCACAAAATCAAGGGAAAAGGGAGTTTTAAATTTGAAAACCTGATCCTTCAAAAAGGAGGGCCCTAACTGTAATTGTACTAAGGGAGCAACAGCAGATGCGCTGATCTCAGAAGGGGTCCCTTGGAAAGGGGCATAATATGTACTGTTCGCTTTTAACCCTAGGATTTGAGAAGAGGAGAACACAGACAGTACAAGGGGGGCAACCACAACTGTGCTGGTCTCTGAAGTGGGTATTTGGGAAAGAGTGTCTGGGACATCAGAAACGACTACAGATTCCACGAAAAGGGGTCTATGCTCAGAAGCAGGGATTTCAGCTCTCTGAGTGACAGACTGGGTCAGCGACATACCTAGGAGTGGGGATTCTGCGATCAGGCTTTACCTAGGAGTGGGGATTCTGCGATCAGGCTTAGGGAAACAAACGGTTCCAGAATACTATTAACTGGAGCCAGTATTATTGCCGAAAGTTCAGGGGGCGTAGCCCTGAGAATTTTAGCTGAGTCAGGGGACATAAGGGGTTCATCCTCTGAAGCTAAGGAGGTGTCCTTGTCTGGCGGAATACAGGGATTTACCAAAGGAGGTTCATAGGGCTGACCTATGGGGTTAGGGGTTAGGATAAACCTCAAGGGTTAAGTTAGGCTGTACCTGAGAATCAGGAAAAGATACGCTTGTCTCCGAGAGTGGGGACATAGGGTTTTCAGCTTCTTGCCCTAGAGACCTCAGCTTAGTCTGCGGGATACAAGGGTTAACAATGGGGACCTCAATTAGCAGACTAGCAGGGGTAAAAACCGAAATAACCTCGGGAACAGAGCTTAGAAATTCTGGTTTAGAAAGAGAGGGCAAACAGGATTCATTTTCTGGTGCTAGGGAAGACACACTGACCTGGGGGATGCAAGGGTTTAGAGTGGGGGACTCATAGGCCTGACTAGCAGGGGTTAAGACAGGAATAACCTCGGGGAAAGAACCCAGGGAGGTTAACTCAGGACTAGGGACCGTGGCAGCTTCTTCCTTAGCAGGGAGTGACAGGGAGATGGTTTGGCCTTTCTTAGGAGTGGGTGGTAACCCCACAGGTTTAGTAAAAGGACTGGCAGCATAGAAATTGTGATTAGAAAGTGCGTAGGCAGCGAGAAGAGGGTCCCACTCACTTATGATTAAGTCAAGATCTTGGCATAACACACAGGTGGCATCTAGAATCTGATCTAGAGTCTTTTGTTCTGAAGAGGACAAAACCCAGGACCGTTGGGAGAGCAGGGCCTGTTGAGACTTTCTTTCCTCATTAAATTGCTGAGATCTAGTAAGGAGTTCCTTACGAATCAGTCTTTCCTGAGGGGTTAAACCTTCATACAAAACGCACTCTCAGGCGGAGGCAGTCTCTCAAACAGGTATGGTCTTCCAAACAGGGACTGGTTCGCAGCCTGGGACATAGGTACAGTAAAAATTGTACCAACCCCCGCCACGGCGCGGTCCGGTTTTGTGGGGCCGAGCATACTGTTACGATTGTGCTCGCCACAAACCGGGACCGGACCGCGGGGCTGAGGTGGCGTTATATAATCACTGACCTTAGTCCGCGCAGACTGATCTGGAGTGCGCAGTCCGTAGTCGTACGTAGCAGGGTCAGGATTGGAGAAGGCAGCATCGTCGTTATTCAAGCAGGAGTTCGGCAACAGGTAGTCAGGAGTTCCCCGCTTCAGTTTAGGAGCATGAGCGCGGGAGTGGCCTCTTCGTGAGGAACGGCCTCGGCCCATGACGCCGGTCTCAGCAGGGGGAGACAGCAGGCTGGCCGAAGTACACCGCAGGGCAGCGTCGGGAAACCAACGCTTCAGCACAGAAGTCAGGAACGGGCCCCCGCATGGAACTAGCAGGCGGCCTCAGGAAACAATGCTTCAGCAGAGAAGTCAGGAACGGGCCCCCGCATGGAACTAGCAGGCGGCCTCAGGAAACAACGCTTCAGCAGAGAAGTCAGGAACGGGCCCCCGCATGGAACTAGCAGGCGGCTTCAGGAACTAGGGGCAAGAACCAGAAAGGTTAGTACACCAGGATACAAGCCAGGGTGGCTTGTGGCAGAGACAGTAACGTCCAGGGTAGGAATTTATGCTCGGCACTGTTTCAGTGCCAAAGCCCAGGATATAAAGGGCGGAGATCCAATCACAGGAGGAGGGTGTGTGAGTATTCCTCCAATGATGGAGCACAGGGCAGAAGCTGCAATGAGAAGCAGCACATGTGCCATTGATTGCCAGAGGAAGCTTTTGCAAATGTAGAAGTCTGCAAAAGCTATAATCAAAGCCAGGAGCGGATTCCTTACAGCGGGCTCCGTAGTTCACCCAGGACTCCAGGGGGTATCTTTCCCCTGCCCAGAACTTGCCCCGGTAAGCTTCAGGGGTGAGGGTGTCCTGGGAGAGCAACAAGCTTTTCACATGCCCATAGTCATTGGCATCCATGCGTGTGATGCACTGCACAGTTTGTTTGGCCCTGCCGGACAACAAAGGATGTAATCTCATGACCATGATTTTTCGTGGGACCTTGTAGGAGTCACACTGGGTTTCAAAGTCATTAAGAAAAGCATCTATTTCATCCATGCCATCTACAAACTTGCGGAAGCTGTGATGGTCCACCTTGGGAATATCCTGTTCCCTGTTGACAAGGTGAGAGTTGGGGGCTTTTCCCATCGCTATTGCCAGCATTTAGATATGCTCCGCTACCATAGCCCCCTCTCCCCAGGTGGTCAGGATAGCTGTGAGCCCAGGGGTGGCAAGTCCGGTAGCTGCAGCGCCACTTCCTCCACATCCGCTGGTGCCAAGCCACCAATATTCAGGTTGCTCCCTCCCCCCGTCCTTGCAGCCCTGGAGCTGGATTGACCTCCTGCACTCCGGGCTGGTTGGAGTCTGTTGCAACAGCAGCTGATGGGCCATGCCCCTCTGGTGGAGCCATTCGGGCTTCATAATCCTCCAAGTCCTCCTCCAGCTGCCCTTTTGTCCAACTGTCTGTCGGCAGTCCATAGCCTGTACATCTTTCCACGATTCTGTCTCTGTCCCATGATCGGAACCTTCCTGAGCAGTTACTCATGTTGGGATGTTAAACACAGGGGTATGGATAAGGGACACTGTGAAATATGTTGTGCTCTTGTGAAGCGTTTGTAAGTTACCACTTGTCTGGAGAGCTCGCAATCTATGAGTTTCCCCACTATGTTACAGAATCCCGCAGGAGACTATACTGTAGGCTCAGTCAGCGTCCCACTGCTGCCAACAGTAAATATAAGCCTGTCATGGTAGACCAGGTCTCATCTACACATTAATACCGGTATTCTGGACTGAGCACACAAGATGAGTAAAATAAATTGTAATTTATTTCCTTTTAAGACAAACACACAATTCTTTACAATATACACTCAATAAAATACTTAATGGGATTGGGAAATGAAAACAAATGCCCTTGGAATGAAACAAAGTCTCTGGCACCCCTGCAAGTGGGTGCGCAAAAGGATCCATGTGGCAGTTCCTGGCTAGGGCGCAACTTGCCAGCCCTATATCTCATCCAACAGGAAAAATTTTGTTCAGTCCTTACAGGGTTCGTTCGGGAACCCTTAGCTCTAACGATTCCAGAAGAGGGGGATGATCCTTGGTATTATTAACCCCTCACACTTCGGAACTGCTGACGCTGGAACTTGTTTGAATTGTTGTTAAAATCAGGTGAATCTGACTGGAACAGGGCTGCAGGCATTTTTATAGGGTTCAGTGTCCTATTCTAACATATGCATCCAATCCCGCCCGTGGGAATATTTTCCCCACCTATCCCTGACTTGCCAGTACTTCGCAGAAATGGCAGGAGCTGCCTCCCGGTTTACATGGAGCACGTGTCAACGTCACACCTGTGCTCCTTAGCATTCCATGGTCAGCCCCTTACCTGGAGACACTGAGTCTGGTGTTTGGCCACCAAGTGTGAAGTACCCATACTTTTCCCCGGTATCTGGCACTCACAATATACCGGCTATCCTAACACCTAGGATTGCTGTGGCTTTTCAACTCCGGACTTCTCATAGACATTGAGGCATCCTCTCTGCAGGGTGTCTTTGAAGCACAGAGTTGAGAAATCCCTCAGTTCATTCACCCTTAGCATATTTGCATGCTAAAGGATTTTTCCCGGGCTCACTGAAAAAGTTTTCCTGTCTTCACATTTAAAACCATCAGAAGAATACAGTTTATTAATAAAGTATGTTCTGCTTGTGCCACTACTATCAACTTTATATGTGTGTGTATGGTTTCTTTATTCCTCACTGAACTCCAAAAATTAGAGTGCTAGCTTATTCCGATCGTGAGTTAGCTTCTTTAATTGAATGGGCTATGATGTGGTTTGCGGTTTAACCCACTTCTCACGTCAATTGACTTTTCCCCTTTCAAGTTAAGAAGCTAAAAAGGTAACGGATAAATTTTGACATAAACCACTTCAGCTAGACCACAAACCACTTAATAAATTAACCTTGCGGTTGCGAGGTCAAGGGCTTAGAACCATACCTATGTTTCAAAGCGGCCACCCATACACAGCCACGCGTCTTCAATCAGCGCTTGGTTTATCGCTCACAGCTCCCTCTTGTGTCGCAAAACCAATTGGCACAGTTTATATATATTCCTATTACTGCAGCTAGGGAATGAGCTGCAAAATTGGGACAAGAAAGATGGTGTAGGGGAAAACATATCAGTGTGGTGCACATACAGTTAACCCCTTCAGTCCCAATGCGATTTAGGGTTAATCAGCTGGTATAATGCTTTTATTAATGGCCTGATTAACTCGTCTATCGCCACATCACCTATCCTCACTAGCCTCATTCTTGGTACACATTAGAAAAATAACTTTTAAAATTTTATACACTGCAAACATGCTCAGCTTTATCACCTAACTGGAGCACCCCCGAACCCCTATACTCGGCTCATGCTACCTGGGCATATATTTGGGTAAATCTGTTATACTGTGGAGCCCCTGCTATACTAAGGACTCCGTGTATGTCATAGTAGATCAAGCTTATTAAGACTTTTAATTACCGGGATCATTGATTGAGCAAACAGAGAGATAAAAATAAATTGCGTTTATTCACCAGTGAATACATTATAGTGAAAAAACGTGATTAAGTGAAAAAATAAATAAAACACAATAAAATCTAACACGTGGTGCCTAGATCTATAATAGCTGCTGCCATAAATGAACCACCATTGACAATGGTTTTGTTGAGCAATAGTAAGACAATGTTTATCTATTGCGTTCTAGCATAATCATTGCCAGATACTATGCTACAATTGGCAGGGGGCATGATCCTTGAATGTAATAAACCCTGAGTTACAACAATGCCACTTAACACTTCATTGCTTATCTCATGCACATATACAGTTAATAACATCAATATGGAATCATGCAGTTCAAAATGGGTTAACTGGCTCTCAAAAATCTGTGAGTTCACATTAGTTATATAATGCAAACAACCTTAGAATATAGAATATAAAGTTGTGATTCTCAGATCAATCAGATACCCAAGAGACCATACTGATATATAGTTGTTATGTTAACATTGATCACAAAAATGCAAGTTAGTGACAGTGCTGTGGGGTCCCTTATCTAGCTAAACTCAAATATAAGAAAGCTGCTTTATTGTGTTTTTTTTTTTTTCACTTTGAATCCATGACTTAGAAAGTCCTCAGCTCATATACAGGTCAGCAATATCTATACATATTAAACTATTCCCGTTTAATAAAAGATGTGGTGTCCTGTCTGCTGCGTGCAAAAAGTTATGAGTTCCTTTTTTGGTGTCATTCATGGAGTGAGTGTATATCCCCTACAAATCAATAGCCTCATTCCTGGCACACATTAGAAAATACTTAAAAAAATTAAAACACTGCAAATCTGCTCAGCTTCATAACTTTAGCGTGAGAAACTTTTGCCCCCAATAAACATAGCAATATACAACACCCCCCCCCCCCTCTAACACATACAATACAGTAATGGGCAAAATTACTATTATCCACATATGGATAATAATGCATTTGCCCATTTTAAATACATATAAATTACAATAAATACAGTTAATACATATAACACTTACCTTTTCCAGGCACCCACGATGACGCGTTTCGTCACTACAGTGAAAAAGTCTTGAAAAAGTCACTGTAGTGACGAAACGCATCAGGGTAAGTCACCGCGACATTATGTCATCATGCAAGTGCACACTTTAAGACCGGAGAGCACATGGAGCTGATCTGAGGCTGACAACTTGGAAATCGCACTACAAGCAGAAACACGGCGTTCTTATCCATCTAGAGCTGCTGGAAGTGAACCGGATTTGATATCGATCCATTGGTGTGATCCAGGACGATGTTGCCCTGTTGGTGGTGATTATATCACAAACTGCTTGATTTTATTTTACTTTTGTGAATGTCCTTAATCCCCTTGTCCTCTTTTTAATATTAAATGTACTTTTTTACACTATGGGACGTGCGCTCTCTGTCTGTTCTTCTGTTTCTATAGATTTCTGCAGGAAATGGTTATTCCTTCTGAGAGCAGCCTTGGATCCCTGAAAACCATCTTGTTCCTAATTTGAATTTATCTGGACTTGCACTAAGGGTTGGACTTTCTGCATTTTTTGTTTTTGTTTTTTCTTGTTTGTTATGTATGTTATCACTATTGTTGGCACGGAATATTTTTTAGATTAATATATATTTTTATATATATTTTTTTTAATATTTATTTATTAGTTTAATATTGTTTCACACTTTATATTACTCTGTTTCATAAGGGGCGCTACTGTATTTCCTCTTTATATATATATATATATATATATATATATATATATACACATACATACGTACATAACTTCAATAAACAAATAAATGGTTAAGGATTACATTTGACCGCTAAGGTGATTAAGGGGTTAGGGGACATTACATTTGCTCTATTGATTGTTTTCTATGTTTTGCAGCACCGGAGGGATATGGGCAGGATGAAGATGAGGATGAAGACGGCCTTCATCGTTGGTGCCTGGAAAAGGTAAGTGTAATATGTATTTACTGTATTTATTATAATTTATATATATATTTAAAATGGGCAAATGCATTATTATCCATATGTGGATAATAGTAATTTTGCACAATACTGTATTGTATGTGTTAGGGGGCGGGGGGAGGGGGTGTATTTAGTTAGAAATATTGTTTTTTTTTTTGGAGGCACAACATTGGTACCGCAGGCCCACGGGTGCTCCGGGACTCCCACAGGGACCCCTAGACTCCCGCGGGGACCCCCGCACTTCCCATGGGGACCCCCGCTTGGTGAGCCGGGGACCCCCGGACCCTCGCGGGGTCAGCCGGGGACACCCGTGGGACCCCGGGCCTCCCTCGGGGACCCCCGCGGGGTAAGCCGGGGACACCCGCCGGCCTGTTGTATGGATGGTGTATGAAGAAATGTCCGGGAAGCGCAATATGTGAAAAGAAATACAAGTCGTGATAGTGCAATATTGTTAAGATTAAGATCTGGATTTAATATCTTGGCTCAATAGTTAATACTCACAAACGTGAGAGAATATAAGGCACATAAAGGTATCTTTTAAGATGCTGCTCACTCGGTGGACAGGAGATGTAGAGCTCAATGTTCCCCCAGATATGTGGACTACCAAGGACCTTAATGAAAGATACAACTGGACATAGTGCAGACCGTCTGTGCAATTTATAATGGATAAGTGAAAAAGGGAGTTACACTCACATGGTATTAGTTAAAAACAAGCATTTAGATCTCTCTGGATCTCGCTGGCCAGATGGATGATGTCTCCTCTTCCCCTCTCTCGTGGCGTGCGTTCCAGCAGTGCGTTCCACTCAACTGGAAGTGATGTCATCCGCTACGTTCCTTCAATCACTTCCGGTTGAGTGGAACGCACCGCTGGAACGCACGCCACGAGAGAGGGGAAGAGGAGACATCATCCATCTGGCCAGCGAGATCCAGAGAGATCTAAATGCTTGTTTTTAACTAATACCATGTGAGTGTAACTCCCTTTTTCACTTATCCATTATAAATTGAACAGACGGTCTGCACTATGTCCAGTTGTATCTTTCATTAAGGTCCTTGGGAGTCCACATATCTGGGGGAACATTGAGCTCTACATCTCCTGTCCACCGAGTGAGCAGCATCTTAAAAGATACCTTTATGTGCCTTATATTCTCTCACGTTTGTGAGTATTAACTATTGAGCCAAGATATTAAATCCAGATCTTAATCTAAACAATATTGCACTATCACGACTTGTATTTCTTTTCACATCTTGCGCTTCCCGGACATTTCTTCATACTCCATATCACGAGGATTGACCGCGCAACCTCTACCGGGTCACAGCTGCATCTTACCATTGATTTGTATAAGTATCACTGTTTATATATATATATACTTTTTCGCATATATTTTGCACCAGTATCACTGTGTATTAACTGATAATTTAGAGCGCCACATTTTGATAAGTTTCCTTTTGTATGGATGGTGTGCCTGCAAAAATGTAAACAAAGAAATGTTTCTAAGTCCTGATTCTTTTCCACCTGCCTTGGGCTGGCATGTTTTGTTTGGCGGGTTTTTAAAGAACGGTCTCTTAGCGTAGCTTAGAGAATCCCGCAGAAGGTCAGAAATCTGCTTATTTAGCTGATCGTACGGGTTTGTTGGGACTTAGAACAATTTCAGGGAAAAAAGCAGTTTAAGAACGGAAAGTGCTTGTTAGCGCTGCTCTGTGAATCGCACTGAGCGGAATATCAATTTCGCAAAGCACTTTCCGCTCTTAAAGCCACTTTACGGAGCTTAGTGCATAGCCCCCATAGACTCAATCTATCCCACCCCTACCACCAGTAAATAAGCCTGTCACCTTTTTATACCGGATCATATGATTGAGCAAAGCAAGGAGGTCAAATAAATTGTAATTTATTTCAGGAGAAGACATACACTGGCGACACACTTTATTCGAGCTCGGCTAGTCCCACGAATTCGGGTATACTCGGGTGTATTGAGGTTTGTGACTGTTTTCTGCCCGAGTGCATTGCGTTATTTTCCAGGCAGGGATTGAAGCATTTTATTCCCGCTGGCTGCAATACTGCACAGTATATATATATATATACTGCATTACAATTCATGAATTTATGCCATCTGGTAGACACGCGAAACATTGCAGCCTATTAAATCCTAATCATTATCATTTAACAGATCAGCCGCCCGTCAGCCAGGCATGAACCATGGCTGGGAAGGCAAACGCAACGGGGCTTGTCAGAGGTGAGTAGCGGCGCATTCCAGGTATCTGCCAGGTACATACTGGGTATTTGCTCGAATAAAGTGTGTCGCATCAGTACACACAATGTAAGTAGATAATCCAAATAGGAGAAAGTGGCAGAGCACTGTGAGAACAAGTGAACAAGAAGAGGGGCCCATGAACCTTAGATAGGTTAAAAAATACCTTTATTGATCCGGCGACATCAGGAGAAAAAATATGTAGTGACCTCTGTAGGAGCCCTTTCCAATGACCGGGAGGTACTCACGAAAGTCCTGGTACTGATTTCGGCATGCAATGCCAGACGCGACCGCTACGTTCTTCAGAATTGGGACAGAAGAATTCTTGAGTCAAAATCTTTGAAGCCGGTTTGCGTCTATTCAGCACAGAGCATCTTTGAATTTTCTGCTGTTGCTTTGACACTTGGAATCCGCCCTCCTGGTTGGCTGCAAGGCTCCTTATGGGTTTCCGTGTCCCATTCACAAACCTCTACAGCCTATCAGAGTGTGGGAATACTCCTACCAGCCAATCACTGATTTGCCGGTATTGTAAAACCAGATGGGCACCTCTTTTCATTCTGCAAAAGGGCATACGCCAACCTGGCACCTCTGACTCTTTGCATACTGAGCCCCCAGTGTCTCCAGGCTCCACAGAGTCTAGGCTCTGGCAAATGGTGGCCGGATAGACCTGTGTTAGCCCAGGATGTGGGTACTCAAGCAGAACTGCAGTACCCCTCCTGTTCTAACACATTGGCATCCCTGATTCTTTCAAGTCCAGACTCCGAACAGATCCATGGATACCAAGCTTGCTAGCCATCTGGTCCCTCGGAATGCATGACTTGGAAATCCCACAGTTCATTCACAGGTTATCAGTACATATACCTATTAAATACAGACGAGCCAACGAGTATTCTAAAGCTTGCCTTAAACTTGACTTAAACTAGCCGGGTACATCCTGGGTACATTTCAGTGACATTTCTGCAGAGGCTAATGGCCCATCGGATTAACACAGCAGGGGACTATTTGAATGAGACTGCCAGGGACCCCCGCTGTTAATCCGATGGGCCATTAGTTTCTGTAGAAATGTCAGTGAAATGTTGCAGCATGTACCCAGCATGTACCCAGCATGTACCTGGATCTTTTTGGTAATTGCCACTGGTTTGTTTTAGAATAACCGTCTGCACTACAGTATAACTCTTTAATAAAATATACTGTGTCCTGTATCTTGTGTGATGGAAATGTATAAGTCCCTTTTCTCATGTCAGGGATGGAGTAAGGGATATACTGTCTACACTCACTAGCCTCATCTTTGGCACAATCTAGAAATAACTTTTAAACTTTTTATACACAAAACCACTCAGCTTTATCATATAGCTGAAGCAACCCCTGAACCTGGTATGTAGTGGGGCACCACTTTTACACTGGGATCCCCTATATAGTTGCAGGTTTACATTAACCCCTTCTTTCCCCATTTACCTTGTCTGGATTATGCTGCAGCCAGAATCCAGGCTGTGAGTCACAAGAACGTTTTCAGGGTCAGAGTTTGCCCGGAGCCATGTGCTTGGCTGTATCTGAGAATCTTACTCGATTCCTGGATCCAACTTTTGGGGTATCCCAGAACTTCAGAACCCCGATTCATAGACACATTCTGTAAAGACTTTCTCTGACAAACCCACGCTGAAACTTACAGCCTAAAAATCTCCTGGTCCCAGCACCCTGAGAAAGGCAAAACACACAAAAATGATTAATGTCGCAAAATTTGCACACAGTCACAGAAATACATTTCTGAAATCTGGGTCCAAGATCTGACACTAGGACCTCAACAAATAGACCAGGGGTACCCAAATGGGCTGAACCTTTTTTAGTGAGCATGGTTACACCTTCACTGTCACAAACACAGCAAAAATAATAAAAAAATATGTTATCCCTAAATACTAGAATACAATAAAATAAACACCTAACCAACACAACAATTAAAGAAATAAACTGATAACCAATCCAAAAATGTAATAAAAACAAGCCATCCAAATACATAACAATTTAGTCAAAACAATAAACATAAATTAAAAAAATAATAATCAATTCAAAAAAGCATTTGATAAAAAATGCATTGTCTGTCACTGTATTTATCTGGACCCTAAAGGGACACAGATTAATACATTAGCAGTCAATGGGCAATCAAAAACTTAAAAAGAAAAAATACAATAAAAATACCAGAAAAAAGACAATTACAAACATTCGTTATTTATCTTACCTTTAGAAGTCTTCATTAAGGTTGCTAATAGCTGTTGTTGTGTCAATGATCACATCATCACCATAACACTCACTGTGGATTCCAATTATCACACCTGCATGTGCAGTTTGTACACCACCATCACAATACACCACCAGCACAATACACTGTGTATTGTGCTGGTGGTGTACAAACTGCACATGCGGGTGTGGTAATTGGAATCCACATACTACTCAAATATATGCCACTCCTAGTAAGCTATTAGCTTCTCAACCTCTCCCACAATCCCCTTCTCAGCCACCCCTTTTCCCTACACATACTCAAAGTATTGAAATGGAAGAGAAAGAACTGTAGCATCCAGGTTAATTCTCCTCAGCAAAATCCCTGCAGTTGCACCTTTTACTGAGTAGAATATATCAAACTCCACTGACTCAGTATCTGACACTGACTCTCCCATAGATAGTTATGCTGCTGGTGCCACCTACCCCTTGCACACACAGATGTTTTGATGACTTTACCCAATCTGAAAAGTACTGTACTTTTTGCCCATCCTCTACCCTCTGACTCAGAACATGCATGCTTCGTTTGAATTCGCTGTCTACTGTCTGTAAGCCCCTTCTAGTTTTGCCAACAATATCTTGCTTTTTATTTTTAAAAAAATCCACCTTAGTGGTCATGAATTAGTGATGAGGACGATAATGGTGTTGGCAAAATAAGCCTTTCTGTTTATTTATTTTTGATCCAGAAGGTTCCTGTTTTTTTGTAGGGTCTTACCAATGAAACTTTTGTGGTTGTGGATACCATGCTGGTAATGGCTACCTCCACCACACAAGAACCCTCTCTTGCTAATTTTAGACATAATTATTTTATCGCAATTTACTTAAGGTGATATATAATTCAAAACAGATCAATATTTGCACTGTATGCACTACAAAAGCATTTGATGTGTGAGTTCTAATAATAGTGTCAGCATTATGCAAATTACCACTTTCTCAAACTGGCGATTTTGTGCGAATGCAAAGTCACCATTGGCTGAGCATATTGATTCAATTTATGACAAATCACCTGCAAATCCTGAGTAAGTCATGTCTTTTATTTGTGAATTAAAGGGCCGACTTTGCATGTTTGCAACCTCATGTGAAAGGTACAGTTATTTCAATTTCCCACTTACCTTGTGTATATGTTACCAATTAAAAACATTGTTTTTACCTCCTAATGCATGTTACCGTTTATGGTTTACTATGGTCAAAGGAGGAAAAAATCTTAATCATACTATATATTTGCATCTCTCCGTACCCCCATTGTACCGGGCTGCAGAATGTGTTGGTACTTTACAAATAAATTATAATAATACTAATAATATATCTCTCTATAATATTATTATATTGTTTTGATAGAAGATATATGGGTAACAGCAGAGAACAGTATTCACATTTGGTGCAATCTTTACTTTCTTTACATTATATTTGTAATTATATATTTATATACTTGCATTGTTGCAAAATCCCTAAAAAGATAATTATCATTGAAGACATTTTTTTTAAATAAGGGATATAAACTATGTACAATGTTCTAATTTAAATACAAAATACACAGATATACATAAAATTAATGTAGCCCCGGACCCCCGTTACCTCCGCTCTCGGGGGCAAAGGCGAGTGCTGCCGGAGCTAAGCGGGGACCCGCTGATGCTTCTGGAGGGTGGGGGCCGAGCAGAGAGCGCTCCGGTGCTCCGAAGGTCCCGGTGGCTCCCGTGCAGGGCGCCGCCATCTTGCGCGAGTTCACGCATGCGCAGTGGGAGTTCAGGCGGCCGGACAAGTCGCGCATGCGCGAGGACAAGCGTGCGAACCCTAGCCTACAAGGGAAGGCTCTTGGATGGGACTACGAGTTCCATGAGCCTTGGGAGAGCCCCACATGATGCCAGGGAGCCAATAGGGCTGGAGGATCTCCCTGCTAGCCGGGATTTTGATACATTTTGCACGCGCGGGACGGCAGTCAGGACCAGGAAGAGCTAGGAGAAGGAGGTGAGTGCAGGGGTCCGTGACCCACTGCATTAGGCCAGCAGTACCCTAGGCCCCAGTTAGGTCCTGAGCCCCTTTATAGCTTGTGGTGCTGCAGGGACCGGCCCTAGGTTAGGGGCCTTGCCCCATTAGTGACATTTCAGTTAGGGACACAGCAGACGCTGTGCTTCCCGAGAAGAGGCTTGGGCTCAAGCCTACGCCACATAAAGATAAGGACTATCTCCAGGGTGGGATTGCCCCTGGCGGACCCTCGTGCTAGGAACAGCAGGATATCACAGACGGGATCACCGAGCGGCGGATCGTTTTTGAAGTTGTCTGCAGGCCCGAGTGCAGGAGCCCTTGGCAGGTACCTTCATAAGTGCACCAACAATACACCTTCTATATATTCTCACATAGTGGCAGCGCTGACCACGGGACAAAGGAGTTATACTGTGGACAAGGTGTGAGAGTACACGTGGTGGGTACCAGGGTTACACTCATAAGTATAGTGCATGACACTTGAGACGTCCGTGCATGGTGTGGAGTTACTCCCAGGGGGAGTAGTATTACAGAGTGACACAGTTACTGTTGCTGATACGTGTGTAATGTGTTATGGTTATTCTGCATATATAGTAAACTGGTTATATATATCTTTCGGTGTATGTACTTATTGTGTATGTGGGTCCTGTGTAGGCAACCTTCTACACTACTAGAATCCTACACAGGTGGAGGCGCTGCAAACCAGATCGATCCAGAGGACTCACCCCAGGATCCCAGTAAGCGGAGGCTTAGGCCTCTTGTGAACCAACAAGTATACGCACCACACCTGGTAACACATAGGTTCCCCCTCACATACACTATATCTGTGATTGGGTTAGAGGGAATACCCGTTACATTAATATGAAGGTATTTCTTACAAAAACAACAGCATTAGTGGCCTATATATGATTTCATATTTAACGTGTAACTATTGATTTCAAACAATTTTCTTCTGCAGGTTTAAAAAAGCTCATATCATATCACAGAAAAGGAGAAATAAATGACAGCAAGACAAGGAGAAGTTGATAAATACCATTCTTATTTCTGCATCAGTTTTCTCATTGAAATAATACAGTAATTCTCCAATCACATGCTAACAAAAAATTGCAACAATAATACACCATCAAATTATATTTAAACAAGTATGCTCGTGAACTGATACAGAACTGTACAGTATAGATTAAAGAAAATCTATTCCGGCGTTGTTCCCATAAGCAAAATTAATGTAATGTAAGGATCAATCTGTTCAATATATTATGCTAATTTATTGTTTTGGTAAAGTAAAAGACATTAAGATGCACAATTATTTTTACTTCATACATTAGATCTCAAAATCAATGACTAAATTATTAATTAATTGGCAGTGAAATAAATCTGCTTCTGAAATAAAATGTCCCACACCACTGTATTAGTTAAACCACCATTAAGATTATTTAATGGATATGTTTTGATAACAAAACTCTCAATCTGACATCACTAGATGGTATAGCATGGTTAGAAGCTCCTTGATATGTTGATTTTAAATGTTAGCAGTTATAATAGCCAGTTCTAGTGTGTCTTTGGGCTCTATGCAGTAAGCGCCGAAAAAGTGCAATCGCCAAGGGTACCTTATCGGCATGATTCTGCCGATTTTCCCTCTCCGTATGCAATAAGTGCCGAATCCCTTCCGAATCATGCCGAAAACATTTGCTCCCACTCTTCCGATGATTTGCCGATCACACACAGGTGTATCGGTGTGCATGGCGAGGTGGTGTTAGGTTCCCCAATGAAACTTCTTGCTGAATCTGCCGAAGCAAGCATGTTTTGGATTGAGCAGCTCATTTAAAGGCAGCGTGTATATTTATTCATTCTCTGTGTTGTTGGGAGAGAGAGAGACACACAGAGCTGGGCGATTTACATATTTCATATTGACTGAGACAGTTGTGGTGTATTGTGAGAGGTTTGTCCTGTGTTTTTTTGTTTACATCTTTGTCTTGTTTTCACTTTGTAAGTGTTCAGTGCGATTGTCTTTAAATTTATTTTCTGTTCTTTGTGAGTGCTAGAGGTATGGCCGCAAGGCATGGGAAGAGTGATTCTGGTGTGAGTGGTACTGGTAGTCATGTGAGTACGCGTGTAAAACAGGTGTGCTGTTGCTGCGAGTGCGAATGGTGTTGCTGGGAGTGCGAGTGGTGTTGCTGTGAGTGCGAGTGCTGCTGGTGGCTCTGTTGCTGGCGCTGCTGGGGTGTCTGGTGGTGGGGTGGTTGCTGGTGGCCCGCTTTTGGAGTCTCTTCCATTGGAAGGAGAGTCCAGTCAGCAGTAGCCAAGCTCTGGGCCTGCACGTATTCAGAAGAAACGTGTGGAGCGGCCACGTAATCCTCGGTTCAATGAAGATGAAAACACAGTTCTTATCACAGGGATTCCGGGGCACGATGACTGTCTGTATGGCCATTTACTAGGTAAGTCTATCTTTGCATTGATTCTTCAAAGACATGTTATCCTAGGTCATGTGAGATGTCTTAATATCAAAATATTATTCTACAATATCTATCAATTAAACTTAATTGTTACACACATATTCCTTCATGCTTTAGAACGACCATAACAATCAGTCTAAAAATGTTGCCAAAATTCATACAATATTCATGCAAGCTTCCTTACATTTGTATATTTACACGTAAATGCTCATGTGGTACACATATTACACCTAAACCAGCATATTTGGTATCTCTTGGAACAGGAAGCAGTTTCGGAAACTGATCGTTTTTATAATAATAATTAACGTCATATATTTTGTATGTATTTCAAGGGCGGACAAGTTCAGCATCAAAAAAAGAAATGTGGGATCAAATAACCTTGGCTGTGTCTGCGTGTGGGAATTATGTCAGGGACCGGGCGAATTGTCGGAAGAGATTCGATGATATCAGGGCAAACTTAAAGAAAAAAATACAAGCACAACGGATGCATGCTTCTGGCACTGGAGGTGGGCCGCCAGCACAATCTCTAATCTTAACACCATTGGAGGAGCAGATGCGGGAAAAATTTCTTCCTGTCGTCGTGGACGTTTTGCCCGGGGACAGAGATATCGGAATTTATTCTGCTCCATTTCCACCAGGTGACAAATGTAACTGTACTAGGCGTGTCGTAGGTTACAGTTCTTATCTATATTTCCGCTGCAACTTATAATTTCTTCCCAATATAAGCATACCTACATATATATCTGTATATATGTCTCTCTCTATATATCTATATATCTATCTATCTATCTATATAGATTTATATCTAGTTGTCCTACAATAAGTAACAATTAATTTATATGGTGGCAAAAGGTGGCACTGCGTGCTCATTTGCATGTCATTTCCCAGAATCCCATGCTGCAGTGGAAGCGCTGTATGCTGGGCGATGATGGGGAAAGACAGGGTTGCAGACCTGTCTAAGACATGCAAATGAGCATACAGTAATATTTACAGTTGCTATATATATATATATATATATAATATATATATATATTATGAATGTTCGCCTTTGAATGCACTATCTTCCATGCAAGACTTGATGAGGCAGTAATGGCCTGTTTATAGGTGTAACATAGATTATCACTAATTTATGAATATATATATATATATATATATATATATATATATATATTCATAAATTAGTGATAATCTATGTTACACCTATAAACAGGCCATTACTGCCTCATCAAGTCTTGCATGGAAGATAGTGCATTCAAAGGCAAACATTCATAATTTGCACAAACACATTTCGTTATGTTTAATTAAAGCTCTTTTTTCGCTTCATGTAGTATACTGAGAGCATAAATAGGAACATGTACCATATGGTATTTAATTGTGTTCATATGTAGCTCACTTCAGATTTGACTTTCGCTCATGTACCGGTGTGTGAAACCAGCTGCAATTAATATGTAATCACAGCATAGAGGAGAACACAGGGAGTGGGGTTGGGCACCGAGCCAGATCACAGGGTCATGTTACGGTCAAATCTTGTGGGACGCCTTACAGGTGGTACAAACAAATAAAAGGTCAGGGTGCTGTCACGTCTTGGGGGAGGGACTACAGTTGTTAGAAGCTGACAAGGTGAACAGAAGTTCATCACATTCATTTGAAATGGTAATTCTATGAAGACTTTCACCCACCAGGCCACTATATATGAAAACGTACGTTAGTCATTCGTTCACTCATATCTTCTTTTAACCTTATAGATACACTACATTATCACACCAGTAGCATCTGTGAGCGACACACTGCTTGTGTTGATGAGTGTCAGCCACATTGAGCGCATACACCTGCTTCTCTTAAATGTTCACACAGATCACTAAAAACACTCATTCACATTTCCACAATTAGGTACTGAATTATAAGCAGAGTCAACTTTTCTGTCATGGTAGTGATGTATATTATTATTGTAATTTTACTACACAACATATGCAGTGTATGTCCAACAGAACACTTAATTTTAGAACGCATTCCTGCATGAACATTGTATGTTGTATGGTTTTTACAATAAATGTGCCAATTAGGTTCACATGTACATTGATGTTAAGATGGATAATGTACAGCTTATCAGAAACATAATGTCATTTCCTTATGTGATGCTGATATATAGCCATAAATACTCCCACTACACAAACTTAATGTTAATTATGTACACATGTCAATAAAATTCTTATGTTATTCTTCTATATAGTTGCTCCTGAAGCTCATGTGTCACCTGACACTGAACATGTCTCATCACCTGGCTCATCCAGCTCATCATCAAGCATGGAAGGTGAGTGTATGAGGTGCCGCACATCTAATGTGTACATCTGTAGATGTTAATTTGCCATGCTAAATAAATGCCTTTCACATGTAATTAACTTCACATCAGTTATTGTCACAGAAGATGTAGTGTTTCCTGACAACATGTATTGTGTGTGTTGTAAACTATCAGCTAGGAGTTGTGAGGTTACAACAAACTTTCATTTCATTCATTCTTCTTTCACACTGAGTCGAAACATCATTGTTACTTCAAGCATAAACTTTTAATTTAACACAAATTAAAAATTATGGAAACATGTTATGTGTTACACTGTGAGAACAACTCTCATTATATTGAAAAACAAGTGAAAGTTCCATGGCAGTTGATAATGTCTTTCTTTATTTGTAGAACCAGAACCATGTTGCCACTCAAGGACAAATTCACTCAAGTGACCATGAAGATATTCCCACTCCTGGATTTACCCAGCATTCAAGTCCTCCTGCTTGTGACACCTACTCAGCTATTGCAGCTTCTGAAGAAAGAATCTTGGGTGAAGAAAATCGTCGCCATTCAGAAATGATGTCAGTGCGTGAAAGGATGATATCACTGCAGGAAAGGTCAATATCACAAATGTCACAAATTGAAAGAGTCATCATCCAAGTTCCTAAATAAATCCAAAATGTAAACAGAATAGTTGTGAATCTAAGCCAAGCAAATCAGTTGCGAATTACTGCAAGAGAAAAACAATTCCACTTTACCCCATCTGAGGATGGATCTTTACATGCTGCTACTTTTTCTCCAGAGTCATCAGGTCTTCATTCCCCAGTTGTGGATGATACCGGTACAGTAGGTGCAAGTTCTGTGCAGGTCCCTGTCAACATCCAACCGCTTACATCTGTTCAAAATCAGGAACGGACACCTACAAATGAGACACGAAAAAGAAAGTTAGGGCAACAATTACTACTAACCAGCTTTTGGAAAAAGATTAAAACGCCAAAACAAGAAACTGCTCCAACCTCAGTCATGCAATGTTTAGCAACTGGTTCACAACTGCCACAGGCCACACCCAGTGCCCCTGAAGTGCAACAGCCCACATCCAGTGCCACTGAAGTGCCACAGCCCACACCCAGTGCCCCTGAAGTGCCACAGCCCACACCCAGTGCCACTGAAGTGTCACAGCCCACACCCAGTGCCCCTGAAGTGCCACAGCCCACACCCAGTGCCACTGAAGTGCCACAGCCCACACCCAGTGCTCTAATGTGCAACAGCCCACACCCAGTGCCCCTGAAGTTCAACAGCCCACACTCAGTGCCGCTGAAGTGCAAAAGCCCACACCCAATGCCACTGAAGTGCCACAGCACACACCCAGTGCCACAGAACTGCCACAGGCCAGTACAAGTCATACAGTTAAGGCCAAAGTACTTGGCAAAGGGAAAAGGCAAACACAACAGCCAACAAGCATGCCTGTGACTCGCTCTCAAAAGGATAAACAAAAATAAATAATCACATTCACTAAATGTGTTGGTGTCCTGGTGGTGTTTACTGCAGACTATTTCATGCATAGTGTATGTATGATCATGTACAGATGCTTGCTAACATTCAAGTATGTCCTTGTACACATGAATGTTTAGAAATGCTCACTGACTGATTTAAGGCATATTTAATAACGTATGAATATGTATGAATCATCTGTTGATTAATGGTACAACATTACACACTTGCCATGTTTATAGAAGCTGACATTCACTTAGCTCTTGTTCAAGATTAGATGTATGTGGGTTTGTTTGGTAATGTAGATAGTCATTTCATGCTAATATTATTGACATACAACTTTAAGTAACTACCCATATAACAGCATACATTTTGATGTTGTGTTTTCTGGTGTCTTAACTCTGTAACACATTACTTACCTTAATCTTCTTTCATAGTTCATAATGTTGGCTTGTGATCATGTATGATTTTTGGTTACAATAACAGATCTGTTAGTGTGTATGAATATATCTGTAATCTCTCTGTATCTCTATGGATATATGTATACACACACACACACACACACACACACACACACACACACACACACACACACACACACACACACACACACACACACACACACACACACACACACACACACACTGTGTGTCTGTGTTTGTGTGTATATATATATATATATATATATATATATATATATATATATATATATATATATATATATATATATATATATATATATATATATATATATACCATAATTCTGAGTTAAGTTATGGTGAGTAAAAAAAGTGACAAAAACCCTCCACAGGAAAGAAAATATGCAAATACAACTGTATGCTCATCTGCATATCTTAGGCAGGTCTGCAACCCCGCCTTTCCCCATTATCACCCAGCATACAGCACTTCCACTGCAGCAAGGGATTCTGGGAAATGACATGCAAATGAGCACACAGTATGGGTATGCACCTTAACCCTGGCTGTGCTCAAAGCTGTGACCATGCAGCAAGCTTAAGCCTATAGGGAACCATGTTAAAAATGGTTTTTGAGGCAAAAAGTGACACTGTGTGCTCATTTGCATGTCATTTCCCAGAATCCCTTGCTGCAGTGGAAGTGCTGTATGCTGGGTGATAATGGGGAAAGGCGGGGTTGCAGACCTGCCTAAGACATGCAGATGAGCATACAGTTGTATTTGCATATTTGCTTTCCTGTGGAGGGTTTTTGTCACTTTTTTTACTCACCATAACTTAACTCAGTATTATGGTATAGCCTATCCCATAGCCTCTTATGCATATCCAGTTAAAATCAACCCCACACTGATGAGACCCATCAAGGTCGAAACAGCTGTGTAGCTGAGACTGTGTCCCCTTGGCCTTGAGTCATCGTCCCTTCGGGGACTAAAGACTGCTGCTGCTTTTGGGGGGGCACGCCATCTCGAGCTGAGAGGAGTGATCCTGAGCAAGCGGTTCTGAGCGAGCAGATGCGGGAGTGAGGGGCCGGCACCTTTGCTCTGGGACATCGCCTTTACTGGCTAAAGTCCCTTGCTGCTTTTGGGGTGCCGCACCTGAGCTTGGGAGAGCGGAGATGACGTCGCAAGCTGGAATGCGCAATTCCATCCGGTTCCTGATCGAGGAGACCGAGAGATGTTGAGTAAACCTGCAGTGGATAGTGGAGAAGGTCCTGAAGCAATTGATTGGTCTGGATGCTGAGAGGATCTTCTGCCTACAGGATTTCCCTGCACAGGGATTTATGACCTGACCTGTCATCAAGAAGCGGATGTTTGGTGCACTTTTGAAAAGTGCAAGGAGAAGTCTGGTGATCCGGTCTTATATGGCATCAAGGTAATTCCAAGTTTTATGCTGGAGGAGAGACCACTTGTACTTCACATGTACAATCCGTATGCAAGGAAAGAGGAGATTGTGACTTTTTTGAAAAGGTATTGTGAAATGATCAGAGGAGGTGAAGAACTTAAAAACCCGTATGGCATGTTTAACGGGAAGAGACGTTTCTGGGTACGGTTCAGATGGGATCCATCATGTGCAGGAGGAGTGACGCACCCACCGGCCATGTTTAATATCAGAGGGGACAGAGGTTTTTTGTTTTACCCGGGACAGCCTCTATGTTGCAGGCATTGCCACACTTATGGACATACAAAGGAGGGTTGCACAAAAACGGGAATTGTGTGTCGTAATTGTGGGGAAGAGGGACATACTGCAGCCAACTGTGGAGTCCCTAAGAGATGCCATCTATGCGGAGAGGAAGGACACTTGGCAAGGCAGTGCACAAAAAGGTCATATGCCCTGGCAGCAAAAGGGGGCATTGTGCTAGAAGAAGAGGAAGAGACAGTGGAGGGTCAGGGAATTTGTGAGATGGAGAGTTCCCAAGAGGGAGGGCTTGATCCGGCTATAACAGCAATGTATGAGGAGGATTTAAGAAGGAAAAAAAGGGTAGAGAGTTGCCCAATAGAGGGGGAGGTGGAAGTGGAAATAATGGACACGACCGGTCCCAAGAAAGGGGTGCAAAAACGTAGTTTACAAAGTGACAATGATGTTTGTACAGTTGAAGGGGAGGGGAAGAGTGAGCTACGGCAAGATAGGGTGATGAAGTCAAAGTTTTGTGCGCTGGATTTGTCCAGTATTGATGGGAGTAGGGAAGAGGAACAGATCGTGAGTAAAGGAAAAGAGGAAAATAAGAAGTTAGATAGGGAAGCGCAAGAAACTGAGGAGAAGGCAGGCCCTGGTGGTGCGAGTGGAAAAGGCAGAGAGGGAAAGAGTACGTGTAAAGGGTTTGTTAGTGGAAGCAAAAACGAGTCTTCGCAAGGGATAGAAACAAAGGATGATAAGGATAGCCAGAGTAAAGTGGAGCCTAGAGAGAAGGGTGTAGAGGGTAAAGTTTGAAAAGTATCAGGGAAGGTAACCCTAAAAGAGAAAATGGAACATTTTGAGAACGCAGTGGGAGATGTTCTGTTTTGGGTGGGTATTTTCCGGAAGCAGCATGGGGGGAGTAGTGATTAACAGATAATAGAAAGATTGGAAAAATTGATGTACCAAAGAAAACAGCTGACAAAAGAGCAATTTGAAGAATTAAAAAAGGAGCATGTACAGTGGGTTAAAATAAAAGAGGCTAGGGGAGAGGTGAGGGAGAAAAAGAGTAGTGAGAGTAATAGATCATCCTCACAAAAAAGTCAGATAAGCGTGGAGAGGGAGGAGAGGGAGGGGAATGTAAAACAAGAGTTAAATAGAATAAACATGTGGGCAGGCAACGTGATGGACAAGCATAGACTAGAATGGCTAAAAACACAGCTTACCAAGACAGGGTTGGGTAGAGAGGAAGTACGTAGATTAAAAGGTAAATGTATTACATGTAATATCGAGTTTCAGTTAGAGAAGTTACAGGAACAGAAGAAATAATTAGATGTAAAGTTAAACGTTTTGTACGCAAAGCTTTTTTGTAGGATGATTATATGATCAGGAAGCTAAATTCTGATGTATGGAAGGGATGGATGGCTGGGAAGGAAGAATGGCGACAGAATGAGATGAAAGAGTGTGTAATTGTGTTTTGAACAGTAATATTTTGTGGGGAAAGGAAGGAGGAAGAAAATGTAAATATATTATGTTTTGGTGTCTTTCTAATGTTAAGTGACGTTTGTCACTATGATGTGTTTTTTTGGTTACCAAAAAAGTTTGTAAACTTAAAAAAGGTGTTGAATAAAAGGAAGAAAAAAAACGTCGAAACAGCTGTCTGTGGGTGGTTTTCTGGGTATGCACCTTAACCCTGGCTGTGCTCAAAGCTGTGACCATGCAGCAAGCTTAAACCTATAGGGAACCATGTTCAAAATGGTTTTTGAGGCAAAAAGTGACACTGTGTGCTCATTTGCATGTCATTTCCCAGAATCCCTTGCTGCAGTGGAAGTGCTGTATGCTGGGTGATGATGGGGAAAGGCGGGGTTGCAGACCTGCCTAAGACATGCAGATGAGCATACAGGTGTATTTGCATATATATATATATATATATCTTTATACATATATATATATCTACACACAATATATAGTTAATTATATATACATAAATATATATGTTGATATATGTATATATATATCTAATTATAAATATATGTATTTATATATATATATATATATATAATCAAAAAAATAAATAGATGATACCGTTCTGTGGCTAACGAAATGCTTTTATTTGTGCGAGCTTTCGAGATACACTGATCTCTTCTTCCGGCGATGTTACAATGAATGAAGCAAAAGGTAAACTTAAAAACAGTGTCTCTTGGAATGTTATCTGTGCTGTTCCTTCCCCTGGTGTGGATGTGTTTTATGGCTAGAGGTGTCAAGGTGACACTGTTTTTAAGTTTACCTTTTGCTTCATTCATTGTAACATCGCCGGAAGAAGAGATCAGTGTATCTCGAAAGCTCGCACAAATAAAAGCATTTCGTTAGCCACAGAACGGTATCATCTATTTATTTTTTTGATTATTGAAGCTCGGCTAACACGGTACTGATACCTCTACATATATATATATATATATATATATATATATATATATATGTATATATCAAGAGAGACTAACAGAGAGAGTCAAAGAGAGAGAGAAACAGAGAGAGAAAGAGAGAGAAAGAGAGATAAACAGACAGAGAGAAAAACAGAAAAAGAGACAAACATATAGATGTGTGTGTATGGTTACATCTAGCTAAGTGTAACCAGAAATCTGTTCATCATAGCACTGTAGATGATTTCACACACATTGTTATTCTAATTCAAAGAGTCTACTTGTTTTGCACATGTTGATGGCCTAAGCCGAAAGTAAAGTTTCGATTCCTGTGAAAAGAGTATCTTACCCAAAGAATTTCAGCCAATTATTGTAACAAATTTCTTGTGGGAGAAAACCTATTAGTATAACTGCTACGTTGTATTAAAACCTTGGAACAAACCGCGAAGATAACATGTAACTATTCACACATTCAGCAGACATCCGTATGTGTTCAAATTCACACAACGTACTCTTGAAGAGAGACGAAATGGCAGAAGCTTCCACATTGCACATCCATCCACGTAAATCATACAAATGTATGATTTATGAAGCAATCGAATCAACGCCAGAGAAAAGTGCAAACGTGGCCAAAATCTATGACTTGATCGAAAAGAAATATCCATACTACCAACAACCTGACATACAACGAAATTTTAAAACTTCTGTACGATTCACTTTATCCGCAAATGAATGTTTTGAGCGTGTCCATGATCAGCTAGATCAACGATATGGATGGTGGCATGTTGCGCCATCATTTAAACTTACCATGGAACATGGAACATATCTTCTGTTAAATAGCATATTTTTGCCTAATACCAGTGACACTGAAGCCACACCGACTGTCGCGTCTGCTGATCTACCTGCACCCTCCATTCAGCCAGACCACATGCCAGATGGACATAACTACTATGATATGTATCCAAACATATATGGGCAATACCAATGTGGATGTGAAAACAACCAACAACTGTACGTACCTCCGGACGTCTTGTTTGAAGAAGCCACTGCAGATCCATATGACGCCCTCATGGAGATGTTTGTGATTCAGGATTCAACGGTTGCTCAACCATGGATGATACTGTTGTGCCTACCTGCAGCGAGCAGTTGCAGCCAAATCAGTTTTGACTTCTACAAGAATGGTAAATACAAATTTCGTTATGCCTTTACTCAAATTATTTATGGCTACATTAATAATATACACCATTTGTTAGCCAAATGAGTGGATACAGCTTAACATTGCAGACAGGCTTACATGTAGCGTGCACAAAGACATTATTTCCTATAACAATATACTACATGACGAACCATTAGTACACATTGATGACGGAGTCCTAAATCCTAGATTATTATCGCTTTTAAAGTATCATTTCAACATGTTACACTAACTGTAACACACACACACACACCTCATTGTTTAGCATTCAACGTATAAAAACAAAGTGTCGCCCACATATGACGTGGGAACGTGGTAATGTCCAAAGGCGTCCTTAAAAAGGTTACCGATGCAAGCCCCACCCCCAACCGACGTGCGCACATGAAACCGTATTGGCTGTGCCCGTAGCTTATTGTTACGGTCAGTGCAGTGTGTCATGCGCGCGTGTCGGTGGGGCGGTGTGTGCACAGCGCTGGAGGCCAATGTTAATTCTGTGGGAGGGGTGTTTGCGTGCATTTCACAGTGCCTTAACATGACGTCACACGTCTTTTGTTCGCTCATTGGCTGATCGTCTGTTTTTTCCGTGGGCACATGTCCGTTTACAAAGTTTAGATATGTACGTGTGTAGAAGTGAATTTGTTTCGCTTCCATATCATAACTTCCAGCCATGATATGTGTACAGCTAGCAGCACCATGGAGGGATATGTATTGAACGCACAGCGTACACATCGTTTTGCGCATGCGCTAAGACTTAGTCCACAAATTCGTCACGTGCGCGCGCAACAGACGTTGTGCGCGCACATTATTATGTATACAGGCACTGGAAAAATCATATCAGTAGTAATGCCAGCAACGCCATTCGAAAAATGACACAGTTCTGTATCTGTAGTTTTATCCTTGCAGTTTAAACATATACGTTACTTATGCGTGAATATCCACAATCATATAGAGATGTGTTAAGCGTTGTCATTCTGAGACATATATAAATGTGCCATATTTGAACATCATGTGTTTGCTGTATTTCACAGATGTCGCGGATGAATACATGGGACCAATGTATGATTTCAGATGAGCCAATCGTTATATTAGATGATTGTGACGACGAGCGAACAACTATTATAATAAATATGTAACAATGCTTTCAATGATTGTTGCACAGATTAACAATCACTACATAATGTTATCCTATTATGCAAATATTTACTATGCACTTAATTAACATAATGATGTTGCTAAGCACTGAAGTTAGAACTTATATTGTTTTTTGGTTCTTTTCTACTAACATTATATGTATTGCCATGTGATATATGCAACCAACATTATCACTCAGCAAACACATTCATCTACTATATATTATAATCTCACGTGTGACTTGTCAAAGAATGTAAATGCTACATAACAACTCATAGACATTTTATCTGAACGTACACAATAACAATAGGGAGGTGATAGAAACTGTTTAGTCGTGTGCATTTTATATTTTCACCTAAGTTGTAGTGCTAACCTAACATGTATGAGCTAATGAATGTTAGTTAAAGATCATGAAACCAGGAACATTTGTGTGTACATTTTATTCACACGACTAACTATAGTTTAGTGTTATTAGTAAACGTTCAACACATACATAGCTAAGTGAGGCCGATGATAAAAGCAACATTATTATGTTTGTTTATATTATTTCACGTAGAAATACATGCATCACACAAAAAGTACAACACACACACACACTGTTGCTGAAATGTGTGCATATGCAAATGTCCACTTCATTTATGTTCATATGTTGACATTAGTTATAAAGGATCATGATCATTATGAATAACTAACATGAATGAAATAAAAATTATATTAACAACATTGTCATTGTGTTGAATGAATTAGGAAAAGTTGAGAATCCAAAGAACTATACTTTGGAATGGTGTTAACATTTTGACACATGTTACATGTACGTCAAATCAACACACATTATTCACTTATACATACACATGTGACAATGTAGTAATCAACATGAAGATGAAGTGATACAACAACTAATCACATACATTGCAATGTTAATGATGTTTAAAACATTGGGGTCTTTTCATACAAACATGCATTGAGTGTTAACATCACTCATGTGCATCAATGGATGTTCTCCTCCCATAATCAATAGCTGAGCAGGGTTTATCCCCTTCTCTCCCCCCAGGCCTATATTCCATGAATGGATGTTGTTAAGTTTGCTAAATTACATGTTATGTAATGTCCCTAATGATTTTAAAAGACACTGCACAATAACCACCAAGTGTAGCTAAACGCACGTACACAATACAGAAACGACATGTTTCAATTGTCACATCTTTTTCATTACGTTCTGTTTATACATCCTGTAACTATACCTGTATCGAGATTGCACATCTTATGACAGATGTGAATTGAAATACATACCATGAGCAGTCATCGAAGTGATATACCTTGAAAAAGAAAACATAAATGAATATAAATCATTGTCATGACATGTTCCTTAAGGTAAGCAACACACAGAATTGACATATTTGTATGTGATATGAAACAACATCTAGAATACGTCAAATATGATCTGAAATACACAATAGTGTACACATCATTGTGCCTCACATGTCACACTGCAAAAGAAACATTGTATGTAACCATACTGCACTAGCTATTGACTATAGACATAGTAGGTTTATTGTGTATGCATAACCAAAAAGAGCATGTACATAAAATATAGATTTAGTACACATTATTTCTTCACGTACATACAACAGCTTTTATTGGTAAGAAGTATAATACAACCTGTTGATGAATTACATACCGGTGCCACATGCAATTGTCCACACAGCAGAGAAGAGAAAGGTGTGCGAACCATATTCATCTGTTTCCTAAGTGAATGGTATTTGGACAAATGTATTTATCATAACAAAGAATGAATACTGTACATCTGTGTAGTACTATGAACATATATGTATTTGCTTACATGAAAAATAGGTGTTTAAGACATTCAGACGTGTCTCAACACCACTGGCTGTTTGGTCATTGTCAGCTGGTACATTGACGGGATGCTCCTCCTCCAAACCCTGACGTATTTCTGTTTGTACATTATTGCGGAGTGCCACATTGTGCAAAATGCAACATGCAATTATAATATCAGACACTTTAGCAGGCTTATATCGAAGTGCCCCACCAGTTCTATCGAGACACCTAAATCTTGTCTTGAGAAGCCCAAATGTCCTCTCTATGACGGATCACGTAGATATATGGGCAACATTGTACCTCTCCTCTGCTTCACATTGAGGGTTTGCCACAGGGGTCAACAGCCACGGCCTAATTCAGTATCCTGAGTCACCTATAATCCATTGTGCACAAATATGAAACAATTTGTGTTAACATTATTACATACAACATTTCCTAGAAAACCAAGAGTTGTTTGTTAACACATCATAATATGTACTCACCCACCAACAAACCAGGTCCAAAATTGCCTTCTTCGAAAGCATGGAAGACTGATTAGTTTCTCAGGATAGAGGAATCGTGACTGGAACCAGGGAATTTGGCTACCACATGCATAATCTTCATCGTGGCATCGCATACCACCTGTACATTCAGGGAATGGTAGTGCTTACGGTTGCGGTAAGCATGCTCACTCTGACTAGGCGGGATCAAAGCAACATGGGTGCAATCGATTGCACCCATCACACATGGTATCCCGGCTATGGTATAAAAGCCATTCCTGACTTCCAGCCACTCTGTGTGCTCTGTAGGAAAATGAATATAATTCCTAGCGCGTCTATTGAGTGCACATAGAAACTGGGTAAAGGCCCGCGAGAATGTAGATTGCGAGACCCCGCCCACTATGCCCACAGTTGTCTGGAATGACGCGGAAGCAATATAATGTAATGAGCACAGCATTTTAACAAGCCCAGGGACTGCACGACCTCTGACTGTCACAAAATCTAAATCTCCCCATATCTCTTCATATAGAGCTAAGATTGCTGCTGAACTCAAACGATAGCGACTTACAATCTCCTCCTCACTCATCCCATCTAACAGGGTTCTCTCCCTGTACAAACGATGACGAGGCACAACTTCTCTCCTCTCTCTTCTCCTCTCATCTCCTTGCCCTCTCCCTCTCCCTCAACCTCTCCCTCTCCCTCTCCTGTCCCTGCCACTGTCCCTGCCTCTGTCCCTGTCCCTTCCTTGGCCTGTGACATCCTCTCCATCAGCAAGCCTCTCGTCCAATAGAATGTTCCTCCGTCTCATAAACATTCGCATAATTTTCAGGTCTGTAGCTGTGAATGCGCAGGTAATTGCCCTCCTTTAAATATCTATGTGATGATGTCAGGTGACTTGCTGAAGTGCATGTTGTTACATTAACATATCCAAGTGGTTTACTCCCAACGTGTATCCAGTAGCAATTAAAAGGATTATTTATGTGTGTTCACCAGGCAATCATGATATTTGAGAATGATGTAACGTTAAGCTTTGTACAAGCATTTATTGTCAAGTATTTCTGGAATGTGTAATGCATGTACCACTTCTGAACGCAACACTCAGTCATCTAATTAGGATACAACCATGACATTTACGTTGAGAAACTACGTTGCAACATGTGTAATTTGGCATGTTATTGTCACCTGTTCACATGAAGTATTTGTATTGTGCATATGCATAATTTAATGCCATCAGGATAGTTGCTATTGATTCAGTTTAAATCGTGTAAAAATGAGTAACTATTATAGATGTGTGTATAAGTTAGCATGAAGTGATTGTAATGCATTGTGTACAATGTAAACATGCAATGTTATTGAGTGTCCAATTGCGGACGTCATCAAAAGAGGGAGGTCACAAAGTACATGTAAACATGAAAACAAACAGCTACATTTACGTTTGATCATGCGTTACACATTACAAGCATTGTATAATGTATAGCAACATTACTATACGCTGGATCTGTTAGATATGTGAAATGTGTTACATCATATAATAAATTGAAGCACACTTAAGTAACATGTTTGATATGATGTGACCTGTTCCTTTAAGAGTTGAATATAGGATTTTCCCTTGACACATCATAACATTAAGACTAATGTGACACGCAAATCCTCATGACATTGAAAAGTACAATATTATGCAAATAATAAACGTAAGGGGTGACACGATGAAGTGAATGACCTCGACACTTTAATGCCAAGCACATTTGTATTATGAGCAATAGAACGTAAACACTACTATAATGTTGTAAGTCCCCGCTCCATTGACTCCATTGATGTACTGCTGCGGCCGAGTTTATTTGAGCATTTGCCCGGTCTCGGCCGCAGCAGTAACCAGGCGCGCGCCGGGATGTGCCTGGCGCACGCCGAAGCTGCGGAGGAGCGCCCTCCGATCGGGGCTTTCTCCCTCCGCTCGCCGGGTCCGCCGGGTCCCCCGGAACCCCCTGCCGCCGTCCCCCACATCGCGGGACACCAGGGCTCCCTCGGGGAGCCCTGGACGCACGTGCAGGGGGCGCAGGCACCCGATGACCCGTGACCGCACGTCGATGACGCGCGGCACGCCGAGGGAGTGCGGCTAGCATGCCGGGGCATCCCCAGGCTTGCGGAGCTAGCCGCACTCAAATAAAATGTGCCGCCTCTGTAGAGATGAGGTTTTTTTTCTAAGTGCCGTCCCGGCAACCTTGCCGATCGTTCTCCCCTCCAACTTGCCAACTTTAGTTGGCGGGACCAATTGCCGATGAAATCTCCATTTCTGAGTGCCGATCAGCACCGATAAGCTGATCGGGGCTACTTGAATACAGCCGATTTCAAAAAGTGCAGAAAAGTGCCGATAAGTGGGTTATCGGCAGCCGCATGCCGATAAATTTTTATCGGCAAGAAAAACTGCCAATTTTGAGCACTTATCGGCGCTTACTGAAACTCAAATCCAATTTTGGCGGGAAAATGCCGATAAAAGCCTTATCGGCGCTTACTGCATGAGGCCCTTTAACCTAAATTCAATGCACAATATTCTGAGAATATTGCTACAGTAATGAACATATTGTACTGTTCTGTGTAATGTAATCCACCCCTTATTCCCATACACTGTTTAAAATCTAGGACATTTCAGGTAACAGACAAAGGGGCCTATTCTAGTAGGTTTGATATCTAACTCATGAAGGTTTTGGAGCATTTCCCGAACGATTTGGAAAGTTTGCTATTTAGAAAGCTCAGATAACCTGCAAACTCGTTCAGGAAGTGCATCTCCCCGAGCGGTAGCTGTGTGGCCCAAGCACATCGAGCGGGAGCTCCAAAAGCATTTTTTCTAAAATCACCCTATTCTAATAGCTATGTGAATCTTATTGAGGCTCCCAACTAGCAGGCAACTAAAAATTTCATCGCACCTCCCCCCAGAGCTCACCCCTCCCCACCTTTTTAACTTGGGAGGTTCTGGCATTTTTCTGAATGGACAAGACTCACTGTAGTTGCTTCCCCTCAAACAGAGGTAAAAGGAAGGGATCACAGTTTTAGTGTTAGGACCTGCATTTTTTGTTATACCTTGACGTTTGGTATGCAGGCTTACGACGCTTGGCCAAAGGGTTTAACTAAATAACCAAGTAATTACTTTTAATATTGAAGTATTTAAACTTTATACTTATTACCATATATGTTTTGTCAATTTGATGTAGCATTGGGCACCTCTGTCTTTTGGTGTAATCCTACAGACCACCTGGCTGCAGGACTTCCTAATTAAGTGGACACTCATCACTTATTGCATGTATACAATGTATTATTTTTGATTTTATATTTGCATTGTAACATATTATTTGTAAACATACAGTATAATTTATATATTATATACACTCATTTTTGGGGAATAATGCTATAGTTGTGTATTTGTCTATCTGTTCTTTTCCAACACAACCAGCTGCTCAGTGCAACATTCACATTCAATCATGAGTTTCACATTGTTTAATAACAAAACCCATTGAGTAGCACAGATTGAATCCGTATTTTCTGACACATCGTAAATAATATCTATAGATGTGGAGCATGAAAATTTTGAAACCCAGTTTTTTAAGTTAAAAAATTTACTTATATCTGAAATTAAACAATTTTGGGATACCATAACATTAGAAAAGTATGTGGAGTACAAAAGGGTACCACAAGGTTTGAGGTTAATTAAGACACCGACTTTAGACCAGGGTAACGATCTGTTCCAACAGGAATGAAATAGAGTTCTGGATAATTGTTCCTTCAAATTCATGAGACTCCTAATTCAACATATATGAAATCTCTTAAACAACTAGAGGAGGAGATCATGGGGTTGAAAGAAAAACTAGAACCTTATAAAGATTTTGAGGAGTATAAAGGTCTGGAAGAAGAAAACGTGGAGATAAGAGTTGAAAAGATGGAAAAAATAAGTTATTTTAGTTAAGCATAACAAATTATTGCGTAACAAGAAGGATTATGAAAATTGCCAGAGAAATAAGAAACAATCTGGAATAGCTACTGTATAACCAATGATGAGAAATCTAACAAAGATACAGACAACAGTTAAAGTAAAAAAAGAGATACATCTTACTCACAGGAAGACATACAAATGGTGTTAAGATATACGCAGATCAGAATCAGAAAAATCAGAGAGAAGGAAATTATCATAAAAAAGGTCCCGCTGACAGACATAGAATACACTATGAAGATAACTATAGAACCCAGAAGAGATAAAACCATGAGAAAGAGAGCAAAGTAGAGATAGACACCACACCCCAAAAAGGTACAGATACCACCCTTCCGAGCAAGAGAGGAGGTACAGGTATCTCACGCCTGAACCTGCAATCAGCAGGATGTACTCAACGTTTTAGGTGAGGAGAGGGGGTGCATAGCAGAAAAGACAGGAGAGTAGAGTCAAAAAAGGAATTGGAGAGAATAGAACAAATGAGTGCAAGAGCAAGAAGAAAATGAGAATACAATTCATAGGAAAAAGAGGGGGGAAAAGAAAGGAAAAAAACAACATTAGAAAATCAGCGTTAATTGGAGCTAATAATAATATCTTTAATATTAATAAATACACAATAACAGAAGCTGATAAATGAGTGTTAAATAAAGTGTTATCATTTGTCCCAACAAAAGGGCCAAATTAATTTAATCTATATATCGATGTCCACAAATGTGTGAGAAAACTTACTGTAGATTAGGAAATTAGTTGGGTTAAATGTAATTACTTGAATTGTGTTGAAATGTTGTGGGTTTTAGGGTTAAGTCCATTGAGGTTTTAATTCCCAAGAACTAACAGCTCTTCCCATTCAGAGAGGAAATTGTGCCAAAAACATGAGTGATATCAGTCAGGGATTGTATTGGGGCTTTAGGGTGGGGGGGGGGGGGGTTAGATTCCAGCAATTATAATTGGCTTAGAGAAAGGAGGCAAATGTTACCAACCAGCATTTTAAAAGGACAGAGGCAGTGGGAGTGTCACGGAGACCAGCACTTTTAACACATTTATAGACGGGTAATATGCAAAGCAAGGAGATAAAATAAATTGTAATTTATTTCACAAATGGACATACACACAATGTTACACAATTACAATCAAAATACACTTACTGGGACTGGGGCAAACGAAATAGTTGGTTTTCAGAACGAAAATTTGTAAAACAAAGTCTTTAGGTGCAATTTCCCAGGAGCGGGAGTTGCTCGCGAAACTGTTTGGAAGTTTCCTCGGTCAGCAGCACTAACTGCAACTGCTGTGTACTCCGATGGAGCTGCTTCTTCCATTCTGCCACCGCTGTAAGGGCACTTGGAATCTTTAACCCTTACGAAATCTTAGAGGGTTCTTGCATGAATCCTGTTAATCTTGGATGAATCTTTCATGAATCCTTAGAGGAATCTGATACCCAATGGGCTGCAGGAATTATTATAGTGTTCAAACCCCTATACCTACACAGTGCAGCCAATATCTCCGTGGTAATATTTTTTCCCACTTAACCTGGAGTTACCAATACTTTAGAAACCTGGCAGAGGGGGTTTCTCATTCTGCTAAGAGCATGCGCCAACCTAGCACCTTTGCTCTTTAGCATACAGTATGAGACCCAGCCCCTCTACCTGGTGACACTACAGCTGCAACAGCCGTTATTCAAACACTTCATGCATTGTGTACATCGGAATGCCGATATCCTGACGAAGGATGTCTTCCAACCTTACCGCCTAAAAACGCGAGTACGGCGAGTGCAGAAAATGGCATTTTAGAGTTCTGTTTTTTAAACACCTTAAATTGACACAGTAGCATAGTAGCACAGTACTGTACACATTGCAATTCATTCATTTCATTGCACCCAAAGAAACAGAATCCATAAAATTCAAACAAAGCAATCGCGATAAGCGCAGGTGCCTGGGGCGATTGGCCGCATTCATGCTGCGTGGAGTACAGCAGAGCAAACGAAATGGCGCCGTGATTTGTTTGAATATCGGCTGCTGCAGCTGTAAGTCTGGGCTGGCCATCATTTGCCAAATTGCCCAGACTTTACACTAGGATGGGGTTACATAGTTACATAGTAGATGAGGTTGAAAAAAGACTACCGTCCATCAAGTTCAACCTATGCTAAATGTAGACAACAGATACTTTATCCTACATCTATAGTTATTGATCCAGAGGAAGGCAAACAAAAACCCCATTAAGGGGGAAAAAAAATTCCTTCCTGACTCCAAGAATTGGCAATCGGATTAATCCCTTGATCAACATCCTTCCCATGTATACTTATTTGGTATATCCCTGTATACCTTTCCCATCTAAAAAGATGTCCAACCTTTTTTTGAACAAATCTATTGTATCTGCCATCACAATCTCCATGGGTAATGAATTCCACATTTTAACTGCCCTTACTGTAAAGAACCCTTTCCTTTGTTGCTGGTGAAATTTCCTTTCCTCCAAACTTAAGGGATGGCCCTGAGTCCTTTGTACTGCCCGTGGGATGAATAGTTCTTTTGAAAGCTCCTTGTATTGTCCCTGAATATATTTGTATATAGTTATCATATCCCCTCTTAGACGCCTCTTTTCTAATGTAAATACATCTAATTTAGCTAGCCTCTCCTCATAAGTTAGAATGTCCATCCCCTTTATTAATTTGGTGGCTCTTCTCTGCACTCTCTCTAGTTCCAGAATGTCTTTTCTTAGGATTGGTGCCCAAAATTGTACTCCATATTCAAGGTGTGGTCTTAGTAATGCTTTGTAAAGGGGCATAATTATGTTTACTTCCCTTCCATCCATTGCCCGTTTGATGCAAGATAAGATCTTATTTGTCTTTACAGCTACTGCATGACATTGGGCACTATTGCTAAGCCTGCTGTCTACAAGCACTCCTAAATCCTTCTCCATCAAGGATTCCCCCAATATATCTCCATTTAATTTGTAAGTTGCCTTTTTATTATTGCATCCCAAATGCATAACCTTACATTTATCTGTATTAAACCTCATATGCCATTTACCTGCCCACGTTTCCAGTCTCTCCACGTCCTTCTGAAGAGAAATTACATCCTGCTCTGATTCTATTACCTTACACAATTTAGTAACATCAGCAAAGATGGAGACTTTGCTCTCGATCCCAACCTCAAGGTCATTAATAAACAAGTTAAAAAGCAGGGGTCCCAGTACCGATCCCTGAGGTTCTCCACTCATGACTTTAGCCCAACCTGAAAACGTTCCATTTATGACAACCCTCTGTTGTCCGTCCTTTAACCAGTTTTCAATCCAGGTGCATATATTATTACTGAGTCCAACTTTCTTTATTTTGTACACAAACCTCTTGTGTGAAACCGTATCAAAAGCCTTTGCAAAATCTAAGTAGACCACATCAACTGCATTACCCTGGTCTAAATTCCTACTTACCTCCTCAAAGAAACAAATAAGGTTAGTTTGGCAAGATCTATCATTCTTAAATCCATGCTGACTATTACTAATAATTTTGTTTCACATTAGGTATTCCTGAATATTATCCCGTATTAAACCTTCAAGTAGTTTCCTTACTATTGAAGTCAGGCTTACAGGTCTGTAATTTCCCGGTTGTGATCTAGCTCCCTTTTTAAATATAGGCACCACATCTGCTTTACGCCAATCTTGTGGTACTGAGCCTGTGGAAATGGAGTCCTTGAAATTTAAATATAATGGTTTTGCTATTAATAAGCTTAACTCCTTGAGAACTCTTGGATGTATGCCATTGGGGCCAGGTGCCTTATTAACTTTAATTTTTTCAAGTCGCTTATGAACTTCTTCCTCAGTTAACCAATTGTTCATTAATATGGATTTTGTGGCTTCCTCCTGCGGCACTACTATTGAATTGATTCTTCCCTGGTAAACACAGAGGCAAAGAATTTGTTTAATACCTCAGCTTTTTCCTTATCTCCAATAATCTGCCTACCCATCTCACACTGATAGGGTCATATATTTTCTTTTCTCGGTTTTTTGTTATTAAGGTACTTAAAGAATTTTTTAGGGTTGATCTTACTTTCTATTGCAATCCTTTTTTCATTATCCATTTTTGCTAATTTGATTGCCCTTTTGCAATTTTTGTTACATTCCTTATAATTCTGATACAATGTCTCTGTCCCTTCTGACTTAATGAATCTAAACGCCTTCCTCTTCTTATCCATTTCCTCCCCTACCTGTTTATTTAGCCACATTTGTTTTGACTTATTTCTTTTATACTTATTACCCAAGGGTATACACTGATAAGTGTGCTTTTCTACCAATGCTTTAAAGACTGCCTATTTATCTTCTACAATTTTCCCTGCAAAAACATCATCCCATTGTATTACTACTAGATTAGACCTCAGTTTATTAAAATCTGCCTTTCCAAAGTTGAAGGTCTTTGTTGAACCCAAGTAATCTGTTTTTTGATAATTTATTTCAAATGAGACCATGTTATGATCACTGTTACCCAAATGTTCCAGGACTTGAATGTTTGTTATTACTTCTACATTGTTTGATATGACCAAATCCTGAACTGCCCCTCTCCTGGTTGGTTCCTCAATAATTTGGGTCATATAATTGTCTTTAAGCACCCCCAAAAATCTGTTCCCTTTTGTTGTAATGCTAATCTCATTGCCCCAGTCTATGTCTGGATAAATAAAATCCCCCATTATGCAAACATGACCCAGTTTTGATGCCTTCTCCATTTGCAAAAGTATTTTAGCTTCCTCAATCTCACAGATATTTGGTGGTTTATAGCATATTGCCAGAAACATTTTCTTTATACTTTTACCTCCACTGCTAATTTCTATCCACAAAGTCTCTACATTTTCATCATTCCCTTCATAGACATCATCCCTTATAATAGGTTTTAGATCCGGGTACTTGAGGATCCCCTCCACAATTAACACCTTGAGGACACTGAGCCTTTTGAACTACGGGCTTTTACAGACATTGTGGCACCAAGTCAGCGTGATGTCTTAGAAGTCCGGAGCTGCACATCCTCAGCTCGTTCAGTGAGTCACTAGACGCATACAAATTGGGGGCAATACTAAATGGTATTTCCCGGTCCTCGGTGGTTTGACTGAAAGCCCAAATGTGCCTAACATGTTTAATACTCTATTTGAGGGGCACTTTCATTCATCAATTTTTATAAAAACGTATAAAAATTACGCTATGGGTGTTTTCCATGTTTCTCCCTGAACTACGCGCACTGCAAGTTTCAGCGCGCTTGGTGCTTCCTAACTAAAGTTAGCAAACAGCCGCTTTTTATTCCTCAAGCGCTGAATTAAAAAAAAAATTACTCTCTGTCATGGTAGACGAGGTCTTGCCAACACATTAATACCGGGATTCTTGATTGAGCACAACAAAAAGGGCAAAATAAATTGTAATTTATTTCCTTTTAAGACAAACACACAAATCTTCACAATTATACTCAATAAACACTTACTGGGATGGGGAAATAAAATAAAATGTCCACGTAACGAAACAAAGTCTTTGGACACACCTGCACGCATGCAAGTGGGTGCGCGACGTGAACCATGCGACAGTCCTGGGCTAGGGGCGCAACTTGCCACCCCTATATCTCCAACGACAGGAAGAATTTCGTAAAGTCCTTACAGGATTCGTTTGGAATCCCCAGCTCAAATGAATACTGGAAGAGGGGTGCAAATATTCGTTACGATGTAGTTAACCCCTCACACTCCTGAACCACTGACGCTGGAACCTGGACGTTTCTTGGTTGAATCAGATGTATTTTAGGTGAATCTGACTAGGAGGGGGCTGCAGGCATTCTTATAGGGTTAAGAGCCCTATACCTAACATACACAGCCAATCCTCCTGTGGGAACAGCTTTTCCCACCTAACCCTGACTAGACATTAGCTCACAAAAAGGGCAGAAGTTGCTTTCTGGTTTGCTCAGAGAATGTGCCAAACTGACACCTAAGCTGCTTAGCATTCCGGGAGCAACCCCTTACCTGACGACATTAAGTCTGGGGTTTGGCTACCAAGTGCGAAGTGCCCATACATCGCACCGGTATCGGATACTTCCAAATATCCCGGCCACCTAACACCACGGATCTCTGAGGCTTTTCAACTCCGGACTTCTCTAGACACTAGGGCACCAACTTAGCAGGGTGCCCTTTGAAATACGGAGATCAAAAATCCCTCAGCTCATTCATCCATAACATATGGACATGTTAATGGATTCATTGTAAGACTGGCAGTAAAGGGTTCCTGCCTGTACATTTAAAACACCATTGAAATACAGTTTATTTTTATATGTATGTTCTGTGTATGCAACAAATATAAAACTTATATGTATGGTCATGGTTTCTTTTTACCTAGCTGCACTCCAAAAATTAGAGTGCTAGGTCTTTCCTAACGCAAGTTATCCACTTAATTGAAGGGGCTCTGTGAGGTGGGTTGCGGTTTGACTTATAATCGGTCTGGGTTAAAAGCCGGCATACAATGTATCCGTGCTGGCTTTGATTGGTAACCGCAGATGTGCCCCACCAATTCAACTCAAGTGGATAACGAGACAGCTGGATATATTGTAGCAAGAAGATTCTTCAGCTAAACCGCAGACCACTTATTCAATTGACTTTGCGGTTTCGACGTCTGTGGTCTGGAAACTGATACCCATCTTTAATGCAGCTACTTACTCGCAGGCACACTTATGCAATTTAGTGCTTGGCACAGCGCTAGAAGCTCCCCCTTGTGTCGCGAATACAGTTTGCACATTTCCCATTCATTCACAATACTGCAGTTAACTGCTGGGGCTGCAAAACAGGGACAATAAAGATAGTGTAGGGGAAAACATGGCATTATGGTGACAACACAATTTAACCCCTTCAGTCCCAATAAGGTTTAGGTTAACCAGCCGGCATAATACCTTTATTATTGCCTGGTTAACCCTTCCACTTCTACCGCCACACTCTCGCCACCATACCTGGTGGGAAAGACACTGAACCCCGTCACTGAGCTGTGGGGGTTTGGGCACATACTGTGGGACCCTGGAATGTGATTTTGCCCTGCCCGGTCTTACTGTTCTTGTCTGTGCTGAAGCAGGGATATCTGGCAATGAGCTGCAAACTGCTTCCTGATGAGGATTTTGTCTGGTGGTCTGTGTCTCCATGTCTCCAGGAATTGTGTAGGATTCCTGGGTACATGTTTCGGGGTTACCATCAAGTCTGGCCCCTTTCTACCCAAACACACCCTGACAGCACTTTACCATAAAATCATCCATGAAACTCAAACCCTGTGCATCTCCACTGTTGGCACTCCTGGAACAGTAAAACACACATACATCGTTATTATAATACAGTGCACTTGCCATGAATGGGTTGCGGAGCTTACACTTCAATCTCCCCAATTTGGCTCAGGGGTACCCAGCCAGGCATAATCCATAAATTATTGGCCTGAGTACCCCCTCACCGTCACAGGAAGGAACATCCATGCAATGTGTACAGTGAGAGTTTGAGGAAGCAGGCAGAACTGGCAAAGATTTGGAAGAACTACTGCACCGACACACTTTATTCGAGCAAATACCCAGTATGTACCTGGCAGATACCTGGAATGCGCCGCTCCTCACCTCTGACAAGCCCCGTTGCATTTGCCTTCCCAGCCTGGGTTCATGCCTGGCTGACGGGCGGCTGATCTGTTAAATGATAATGATTAGGATTTAATAGGCTGCAATGCTTCGCGTGTCTACCAGATGGCATAAATTCATGAATTGTAATGCAGTATATATATATATATACTGTGCAGTATTGCAGCCAGCGGGAATAAAATGCTTCAATCCCTGCCTGGAAAATAACGCAATGCACTCGGGCAGAAAACAGTCACAAACCTCAATACACCCGGGTATACCCGAATTCGTGGGACTAGCCGAGCTCGAATAAAGTGTGTCGCCAGTGTATGCAGAGCTATGCAAGCCGATAGCAGGGTTGAGGAGGTGACATCATAATTCCCCAAATTTGGATACCGGATGGAGGGCATTCACTAATGCTGACACGCCATAGAGCACCCCCCAAGGAAGGAGAAAACTCACTCTGCAGATGAGCCTTGCACTGACTTACCCCGGAAAAAGCAGGTTACAGTACCTGCATACCTTGTTCACATGAACATACACTGTGATTGTGTGGACATTTAATTACTTTTTAAAACTTAACCTAATAAAATCTTTATTATGGCATTGAAGCACTTCTTGTGCTCTTTCCTATAGAATATATATTCTATAGGATAGAGCACAAGAAACGCTTTGATGGCGTAATTATGTATGTACAGTATATATATATATATATATATTTATATAGAATCCAATGCACAGCCGGCACACCATATGCAAGTAAATAAGTTTTGGTGCTTATCCCATAAAGCAATAACAGACCATAGATGTGTCTTCTATCAAATATAGAAAATTCATGATTTACTTACCTGCGTGCTGTCCCTTGATGTCGTGTTGCAACCGGTATCGTATGGTCTATATATATATATATATATATATATATATATATATATATATATATATATATATATAGGAAAAGGGGAAAACACAGGCGCAAATTGTTAACTAAACAATTAAAATATGAGCATTGGTAGACTGGGGATAATCTTAGAATCCTTGATTTCTCTGAAATAAAGAGTGGAAAAGAGACAAAATATGGTGAAGTACGTTTTTGTATTTGTTACTGCGCAAAAGTAGATCGCTACTTACAAAGTAGCAGAAATTTAAAGCATATAGGATATACTGTATAGGGTGGAGGCTTTTGATCATATTTATAGCATCCCCTATCCTAAATTCATATATAGCATAATTCCCTCCTGAATATACTCATACTCCTTGGACATTACCCCCGATGCTTCGGTTATAATCTCGGCTGAGTGACGTCATCGCTGCAGTCTCGCGGCACCAGAGAAGGAACCAGGGAGCCCAGGAAGGCAGCTGCAGATGGAGGAATCTTACCACGAAGGATCTCGGCGTTCCACGTGGGGAGAAAGCAGACCACAACTCCAGGCAGCAGGACGGAGAGGATTTTATATCCTATATGCTTTAAACTTCTGCTACTTTGTAAGTAGCGATCTACTTTTGCGCAGTAACAAATACAAAAACATACTTCACCATATTTTGTCTCTTTTCCACTCTTTATTTCAGAGAAATCAAGGATTCTAAGATTATCCCCAGTCTACCAATGCTCATATTTTAATTGTTTAGTTAACAATTTGCGCCTGTGTTTTCACCTTTTCCCCCATATATATTTCTATTGTGTATAGTGTAACACTTAGGCAGCAATTGTTACTATATTTTATTGTTTAATGTTTTAATTTGCGCACTTATATATATATATATATATATATATATATATATATATATATATATATATATATATATATATATATACCATAATACTGAGTTAAGTTAGGGGGAGTAAATAAAGTGACAAAAACCCTCCACAGGAAAGCAAATATGCAAATACAACTGTTTTACAACTTAACTCAGTATTATGGTATAGCCTATCCCATAGCCTCTCATGCATACCCAGTTAAAATCAACCCCACACTGATGAGACCCATCAAGGTCGAAACAGCTGTCTGTGGGTGGTTTTCTGGGTATGCACCTTAACCCTGGCTGTGCTCAAAGCTGTGACCATGCAGCAAGCTTAAGCCTATAGGGAACCATGTTAAAAATGGTTTTTGAGGCAAAAAGTGACACTGTGTGCTCATTTGCATGTCATTTCCCAGAATCCCTTGCTGCAGTGGAAGTGCTGTATGCTGGGTGATGATGGGGAAAGGCGGGGTTGCAGACCCCTGTATTTGTATATATATATATATATATATATATATATATATATATATATATATATATATATATATATATATATATATGCAAATACAACTGCAAATATATGCAAATATATATAGACTCCTTACCAGGTAAATCCAGGATCCCAGGACCACAAAGCAAGGAAGAGACAGCACACTCAGGAATATCAAAAAACGTGTATTAAGAAGAAAAAGCTGGCACAATCACCGACATTTCGGTCCTAGACACAGGACCCTTCTCAAGGGAGTGCACTGGGATCCTGGATTTATCTGGTAAGAAGTCTACTTATGCATACTTTCTGTATGGGACAAGCACCTATTTTTGCTTTACGTGTGTGCCATCTACCTATATATATATATATATATATATATATATATATATATATATATATATATATATATATATATATATATATATATATATATATATATATACACAGTGGTTGACAAATCACCAAAAAATCTACTCGCCACACAAAAAAATCTACTCGCCACCTAGTACCAAACGTGTGCTGCTTGGGCCAATATTTACTCGCCCGGGGGTTAAATCCACTCGCCCGGGGCGAGCAAATGTATAGGTTTGTCGAACACTGTATATATATATATATATATATATACATAGAGTGGTCGACAAATCACCCAAAAATCTACTCACCGAACCAAAGAGTCTACTCGCCACCTAGCCCCGCCCCTTGCCACCTAGCCCCGCCCCTCACCCCACTTTTATAAAATGGAATACATTCCTAATAAGAATTGTGTGTGTGAATAGTCTGGGTGACTGACTAACTGGGTGGGTGACTGACTGACTGACTGGGTGGGTGATTGACTGGGTGGGTGATTGACTGACAGGGTGGGTGACTGACTGATTGACTGGGTGGATGACTGGGTGGGTGGGTGACTGACTGCCTGACTGACTGGGTGGGTGGCTGACTAACAAACTGACTGACTGGGTGTGTGACTGACTGACTGGGTGGGTGGGTGACTGACTGATTGGGTGGGTGACTGACTGACTGGTTGGGTGACTGACTGACTGACTGGGTGGGTGACTGACTTCCTGGTTGGGTGACTGACTGACTGCCTGGGTAGGTGACTGACTGACTGCCTAGGTGGGTGACTGACTGACTGACTGCCTGGGTGGGTGGGTGACTGACTGACTGCCTGGGTGGGTGACTGCCTGGGTGGGTGACTGCCTTGGTGGGGGACTGACTGGGTGGGTGACTGACTGGGTGGATGACTGACTGGGTGGGTGACTGACTGGATGGGTGTCTGACTGGGTGGGTGACTGACTGGGTGACTGACTGACTGACTGGGTGGGTGACTGACTGGGTGGGTGACTGACTGACTGGGTGACTGTCTGCCTGACTGGGTGGGTTACTGACTGACTGGATTGGTGACTGACTGGGTGGGTGACTGACTGGGTGGGTGACGGACTGACTGGGTCGGTGACTGACTGACTGGGTGGGTGACTGACTGACTGGGTGAGTGACTGCCTGTATGGGTGACTGACTGACTGACTGGGTGACTGACTGACTGGGTGGGTGACTGACTGACTGATTGACTGGGTGACTGACTGGCTGACTGGTTGGGTGACTGACTGACTGGGTGGGTGACTAACTGGGTGGGTGACTGACTGACTGACTGGGTGGGTGACTGACTGACTGACTGACTGGGTGGGTGACTGACTGACTGACTGACTGGGTGGGTGACTGACTGACTGACTGGGTGGGTTACTGACTGACTGGGTGGGTGACTGACTGGGTGGGTGTCTTACTGGGTGGGTCACTGACTGACTGGGTCTGTGACTGACTGACTGGGTGGGTGACTGACTGACTGGGTGGGTGACTGCCTGGATGGGTGACTGACTGACTGACTGAATGGGTGACTGACTGACTGTATGGGTGACTGACTGGGTGGGTGATTGACTGACAGGGTGGGAGACTGACTGATTGACTGGGTGTATGACTGGGTGGGTGGGTGACTGACTGCCTGACTGACTGGGTGGGTGGCTGACTAACTGACTGACTGACTGTGTGGGTGACTGACTGACTGACTGGGTGGGTGGGTGACTGACTGACTGGGTGACTGACTGACTGGTTGGGTGACTAACTGACTGGGTGGGTGACTGACTTCCTGGTTGGGTGACTGACTGACTGCCTGGGTGGGTGACTGACTGACTGCCTGGGTGGGTAACTGACTGACTGACTGACTGCCTGGGTGGGTGGGTGACTGACTGACTGCCTGGGTGGGTGACTGCCTGGGTGGGTGACTTCCTGGGTGGGTGACTGCCATGGTGGGGGACTGACTGGGTGGGTGACTGACTGGGTGGATGACTGACTGGGTGGGTGACTGACTGGATGGGTGTCTGACTGGGTGGGTGACTGACTGGGTGACTGACTGACTGGGTGACTGAATGCCTGATTGGGTGGGTTAATGACTGACTGGATGGGTGACTGACTGGGTGGGAGACTGACTGGGTGGGTGACTGACTGACTGGGTCGGTGACTGACTGACTGGGTGGGTGACTGACTGACTGGGTGACTGACTGACTGGGTGGGTGACTGACTGACTGACTGGGTGACTGACTGACTGACTGGGTGGGTAATTTACTGACTGGGTGGGTGACTAACTGGGTGGGTGACTGACTGACTGACTGACTGACTGACTGACTGACTGGGTGGGTGACTGACTGACTGACTGGGTGGGTGACTGACTGATTGACTTGGTGGGTGACTGACTGACTGAATGGGTGGGTTACTGACTGACTGGGTGGGTGAATGACTGGGTGGGTGACTGACTGGGTGGGTGACTGACTGACTGGGTCTGTGACTGACTGACTGGGTGGGTGACTGACTGACTGGGTGGGTGACTGCCTGGATGGGTGACTGACTGACTGACTGACTGGGTGACTGACAGGGTGGGTGACTGACTGACTGACTGGGTGACTGCCTGACTGACTGCATGGGTAACTGACTGAATGACTGGGTGGGTGACTAACTAGGTGGGTGACTGACTGACTGACTGGGTGGGTGACTGACTGACTGACTGGGTGGGTGACTGACTGACTGACTTGGTGTGTGACTGACTGACTGGGTGCGTGACTGACTGACTGACTGGGTGGTTGACTGACTGACTGGGTGGGTGACTGACTTCCTGGTTGGGTGACTGACTGACTGAATGCCTGGGTGGGTGACTGACTGTCTGCCTGGGTGGGTGACTGACTGACTGCCTGGGTGGGTGGGTGACTGACTGACTGCCTGGTTGGGTGACTGCCTGGGTGGGTGACTGCCTTGGTGGGTGACTGACTGGGTGGATGACTGACTGGGTGGGTGACTGACTGGATGGGTGTCTGACTGGGTGGGTGACTGACTGGGTGGGTGACTGACTGGGTGGGTGACTGACTGACTGGGTGACTGACTGACTGGGTGGGTGACTGACTGTGTGGGTGACTGACTGACTGGGTCGGTGACTGACTGACTGGGTGGGTGACTGACTGACTGGGTGGGTGACTGCCTGGATGGGTGACTGACTGACTGACTGACTGGGTGACTGACTGACTGGGTGGGTGACTGACTGGGTGGGTGACTAACTGGGTGCTTGACTGACTGACTGGGTGGGTGACTGACTTCCTGACTGGGTGGGTGACTGACTGACTGACTTGGTGGGTGACTGACTGACTGACTGACTGACTGGGTGGGTTACTGACTGACTGGGTGGGTGACTGACTGGGTGGGTGACTGACTGGGTGGGTGACTGACTGACTGGGTCTGTGACTGACTGACTGGGTGGGTGACTGACTGACTGGGTGGGTGACTGCCTGGATGGGTGACTGACTGACTGACTGGGTGACTGACTGACTGGGTGGATGACTGACTGACGGGGTCGGTGGGTGACTGACTGATTGGGTGGGTGACTGACTGACTGGTTGGGTGACTGACTGACTGACTGGGTGGGTGACTGACTTCCTGGTTGGGTGACTGACTGACTGCCTGGGTAGGTGACTGACTGACTGCCTAGGTGGGTGACTGACTGACTGACTGCCTGGGTGGGTGGGTGACTGACTGACTGCCTGGGTGGGTGACTGCCTGGGTGGGTGACTGCCTTGGTGGGGGACTGACTGGGTGGGTGACTGACTGGGTGGATGACTGACTGGGTGGGTGACTGACTGGATGGGTGTCTGACTGGGTGGGTGACTGACTGGGTGACTGACTGACTGACTGGGTGGGTGACTGACTGGGTGGGTGACTGACTGACTGGGTGACTGTCTGCCTGACTGGGTGGGTTACTGACTGACTGGATTGGTGACTGACTGGGTGGGTGACTGACTGGGTGGGTGACGGACTGACTGGGTCGGTGACTGACTGACAGGGTGGGTGACTGACTGACTGGGTGAGTGACTGCCTGGATGGGTGACTGACTGACTGACTGGGTGACTGACTGACTGGGTGGGTGACTGACTGACTGATTGACTGGGTGACTGACTGGCTGACTGGTTGGGTGACTGACTGACTGGGTGGGTGACTAACTGGGTGGGTGACTGACTGACTGACTGGGTGGGTGACTGACTGACTGACTGACTGGGTGGGTGACTGACTGACTGACTGACTGGGTGGGTGACTGACTGACTGACTGGGTGGGTTACTGACTGACTGGGTGGGTGACTGACTGGGTGGGTGTCTTACTGGGTGGGTCACTGACTGACTGGGTCTGTGACTGACTGACTGGGTGGGTGACTGACTGACTGGGTGGGTGACTGCCTGGATGGGTGACTGACTGACTGACTGAATGGGTGACTGACTGACTGTATGGGTGACTGACTGGGTGGGTGATTGACTGACAGGGTGGGAGACTGACTGATTGACTGGGTGTATGACTGGGTGGGTGGGTGACTGACTGCCTGACTGACTGGGTGGGTGGCTGACTAACTGACTGACTGACTGTGTGGGTGACTGACTGACTGACTGGGTGGGTGGGTGACTGACTGACTGGGTGACTGACTGACTGGTTGGGTGACTGACTGACTGGGTGGGTGACTGACTTCCTGGTTGGGTGACTGACTGACTGCCTGGGTGGGTGACTGACTGACTGCCTGGGTGGGTAACTGACTGACTGACTGACTGCCTGGGTGGGTGGGTGACTGACTGACTGCCTGGGTGGGTGACTGCCTGGGTGGGTGACTTCCTGGGTGGGTGACTGCCATGGTGGGGGACTGACTGGGTGGGTGACTGACTGGGTGGATGACTGACTGGGTGGGTGACTGACTGGATGGGTGTCTGACTGGGTGGGTGACTGACTGGGTGACTGACTGACTGGGTGACTGAATGCCTGATTGGGTGGGTTAATGACTGACTGGATGGGTGACTGACTGGGTGGGTGACTGACTGGGTGGGTGACTGACTGACTGGGTCGGTGACTGACTGACTGGGTGGGTGACTGACTGACTGGGTGACTGACTGACTGGGTGGGTGACTGACTGACTGACTGGGTGACTGACTGACTGACTGGGTGGGTAATTTACTGACTGGGTGGGTGACTAACTGGGTGGGTGACTGACTGACTGACTGACTGGGTGGGTGACTGACTGACTGACTGGGTGGGTGACTGACTGATTGACTTGGTGGGTGACTGACTGACTGAATGGGTGGGTTACTGACTGACTGGGTGGGTGAATGACTGGGTGGGTGACTGACTGGGTGGGTGACTGACTGACTGGGTCTGTGACTGACTGACTGGGTGGGTGACTGACTGACTGGGTGGGTGACTGCCTGGATGGGTGACTGACTGACTGACTGACTGGGTGACTGACTGGGTGGGTGACTGACTGACTGACTGGGTGACTGACTGACTGACTGCATGGGTAACTGACTGACTGACTGGGTGGGTGACTAACTAGGTGGGTGACTGACTGACTGACTGGGTGGGTGACTGACTGACTGGGTGGGTGACTGACTGACTGACTTGGTGTGTGACTGACTGACTGACTGGGTGCGTGACTGACTGACTGACTGGGTGGGTGACTGACTGACTGACAGGGTGGGTGACTGACTTCCTGGTTGGGTGACTGACTGACTGAATGCCTGGGTGGGTGACTGACTGTCTGTGTGGGTGGGTGACTGACTGACTGCCTGGGTGGGTGGGTGACTGACTGACAGCCTGGGTGGGTGACTGCCTGGGTGGGTGACTGCCTTGGTGGGTGTCTGACTGGGTGGGTGACTGACTGGGTGGGTGACTGACTGGGTGGGTGACTGACTGACTGGGTGACTGACTGCCTGACTGGGTGGTTTACTGACTGACTGGATGGGTGACTGACTGGGTGGGTGACTGACTGTGTGGGTGACTGACTGACTGGGTCGGTGACTGACTGACTGGGTGGGTGACTGACTGACTGGGTGGGTGACTGCCTGGATGGGTGACTGACTGACTGACTGACTGGGTGACTGACTGACTGGGTGGGTGACTGACTGACTGACTGGGTGACTGACTGACTGACTGGGTGGGTGACTGACTGGGTGGGTGACTAACTGGGTGCTTGACTGACTGACTGGGTGGGTGACTGACTTCCTGACTGGGTGGGTGACTGACTGACTGACTTGGTGGGTGACTGAATGACTGACTGCCTGGGTGGGTGGGTGACTGACTGACTGCCTGGGTGGGTGACTGCCTGGGTGGGTGACTTCCTGGGTGGGTGTCTGCCATGGTGGGGGACTGACTGGGTGGGTGACTGACTGGGTGGATGACTGACTGGGTGGGTGACTGACTGGATGGGTGTCTGACTGGGTGGGTGACTGACTGACTGGGTGACTGACTGACTGGGTGACTGAATGCCTGATTGGGTGGGTTAATGACTGACTGGATGGGTGACTGACTGGGTGGGTGACTGACTGGGTGGGTGACTGACTGACTGGGTCGGTGACTGACTGACTGGGTGGGTGACTGACTGACTGGGTGACTGACTGACTGGGTGGGTGACTGACTGACTGGGTGACTGACTGACTGACTGGGTGGGTAATTTACTGACTGGGTGGGTGACTAACTGGGTGGGTGACTGACTGACTGACTGACTGGGTGGGTGACTGACTGACTGACTGGGTGGGTGACTGACTGATTGACTTGGTGGGTGACTGACTGACTGAATGGGTGGGTTACTGACTGACTGGGTGGGTGAATGACTGGGTGGGTGACTGACTGGGTGGGTGACTGACTGACTGGGTCTGTGACTGACTGACTGGGTGGGTGACTGACTGACTGGGTGGGTGACTGCCTGGATGGGTGACTGACTGACTGACTGGGTGACTGACAGGGTGGGTGACTGACTGACTGACTGGGTGACTGCCTGACTGACTGCATGGGTAACTGACTGAATGACTGGGTGGGTGACTAACTAGGTGGGTGACTGACTGACTGACTGGGTGGGTGACTGACTGACTGACTGGGTGGGTGACTGACTGACTGACTTGGTGTGTGACTGACTGACTGGGTGCGTGACTGACTGACTGACTGGGTGGGTGACTGACTGACTGGGTGGGTGACTGACTTCCTGGTTGGGTGACTGACTGACTGAATGCCTGGGTGGGTGACTGACTGTCTGCCTGGGTGGGTGACTGACTGACTGCCTGGGTGGGTGGGTGACTGACTGACTGCCTGGTTGGGTGACTGCCTGGGTGGGTGACTGCCTTGGTGGGTGACTGACTGGGTGGATGACTGACTGGGTGGGTGACTGACTGGATGGGTGTCTGACTGGGTGGGTGACTGACTGGGTGGGTGACTGACTGGGTGGGTGACTGACTGACTGGGTGACTGACTGACTGGGTGGGTGACTGACTGTGTGGGTGACTGACTGACTGGGTCGGTGACTGACTGACTGGGTGGGTGACTGACTGACTGGGTGGGTGACTGCCTGGATGGGTGACTGACTGACTGACTGACTGGGTGACTGACTGACTGGGTGGGTGACTGACTGACTGACTGGGTGACTGACTGACTGGGTGGGTGACTGACTGGGTGGGTGACTAACTGGGTGCTTGACTGACTGACTGGGTGGGTGACTGACTTCCTGACTGGGTGGGTGACTGACTGACTGACTTGGTGGGTGACTGACTGACTGACTGACTGGGTGGGTTACTGACTGACTGGGTGGGTGACTGACTGGGTGGGTGACTGACTGGGTGGGTGACTGACTGACTGGGTCTGTGACTGACTGACTGGGTGGGTGACTGACTGACTGGGTGGGTGACTGCCTGGATGGGTGACTGACTGACTGACTGGGTGACTGACTGACTGGGTGGATGACTGACTGACTGGGTGACTGACTGACTGACTGGGTGAGTGACTGACTGGGTGGGTGATTGACTGACAGGGTGGGTGACTGACTGATTGACTGGGTGGATGACTGGGTGGGTGGGTGACTGACTGCCTGACTGACTGACTGGGTGGGTGGCTGACTAACTGACTGACTGACTGGGTGGGTGACTGACTGTCTTGGTGGGTGGGTGACTGACTGCATGGGTGACTGACTGACTGGGTGGGTGACTAACTAGGTGGGTGACTGACTGGGTGGGTGACTGACTGACTGACTGACTGGGTGGGTGACTTACTGACTGACTTGGTGGGTGACTGACTGACTGACTGACTGACTGGGTGGGTGACTGACTGACTGACTGGGTGGGTAACTGACTTCCTGGTTGGGTGACTGACTTACTGAATGCCTGGGTGGGTGACTGACTGACTGCCTGGGTGGGTGACTGACTGACTGCCTTGACTGACTGTCTGCCTGGGTGGGTGACTGCCTGGGTGGGTTACTGCCTGTGTGGGTGACTGCCTTGGTGAGGAACTGACTGGGTGGGTGACTGACTGGGTGGGTGACAGACTGGGTGGATGACTGACTGGGTGGGTGACTGACTGACTGACTGACTGGGTGGGTGACTGACTGACTGACTGACTGACTGGGTGGGTGACTGACTGACTGACTGGGTGTGTGACTGACTGACTGGGTGGGTGACTGACTGACTGACTGGGTGGGTGACTGACTGACTGACTGGGTGACTGGCTGACTGACTGGGTGGGTGACTGACTGACTGGGTGGGTGACTGACTGACTGGCTGGGTGACTGACTGACTGGGTGGGTGACTGACTGACTGACTGGGTGGGTGACTAACTGACTGGGTGGGTGACTGACTGACTGGGTGGGTGACTGACTGACTAGGTAGGTGACTGTCTGAATGACTGACTGGGTGGGTGACTGACTGACTGACTGACTGACTGGGTGAATGACTGACTGGTTGGGTGACTGACTGACTGGTTGGGTGACTGACTGACTGGTTAGGTGACTGACTGGTTGGGTGACTGATTGACTGGGTGGGTGACTGACTGGGTGGGTGATTGACTGACAGGGTGGGTGTCTGACTGATTGACTGGGTGGATGACTAGGTGGTTGGGTGACTGACTGACTGCCTGACTGACTGGGTGGGTGGCTGACTAATTGACTGACTGACTGGGTGGGTGACTGACTGACTGGGTGGGTGGGTGACTGACTGATTGGGTGGGTGACTGACTGACTGGTTGGGTGACTGACTGACTGACTGACTGGGTGGGTGACTGACTTCCTGGTTGGGTGACTGAATGACTGCCTGGGTGGGTGACTGACTGACTGACTGGGTGGGTGGGTTACTGACTGACTGCCTGGGTGGGTGACTGCCTGGGTGGGTGACTGCCTGGGTGGATGACTGCCTTGGTGGGGGACTGACTGGGTGGGTGACTGACTGGGTGTATGACTGACTGGGTGGGTGACTGACTGGATGGGTGTCTGACTGGGTGGGTGCCTGACTGGGTGGGTGACTGACTGGGTGGGTGACTGACTGACTGGGTGACTGACTGACTGACTGACTGGGTGGGTGACTGACTGGGTGGGTGATTGACTGACAGGGTGGGTGACTGACTGATTGACTGGGTGGATAACTGGGTGGGTGGGTGACTGCCTGCCTGACTGACTGGGTGGGTGGCTGACTAACTGACTGACTGACTGGGTGACTGACTGACTGGGTGGGTGGGTGACTGACTGATTGGGTGGGTGACTGACTAACTGGTTGGGTGACTGAAAACTGACTGACTGGGTGGGTGACTGACTTCCTGGTTGGTTGGGTGACTGACTGACTGCCTGGGTGGGTGGGTGACTGACTGACTGCCTGGGTGGGTGACTGCCTGGGTGGGTGACTGCCTGGGTGGGTGACTACCTTGGTGGGGGACTGACTGGGTGGGTGACTGACTGGGTGGATGACTGACTGGGTGGGTAACTGACTGGATGGGTGTCTGACTGGGTGGGTGACTGACTGGGTGGGTGACTGACTGGGTGACTGACTGCCTGACTGGGTGGTTTACTGACTGACTTGATGGGTGACTGACTGACTGGGTGGGTGACTGACTGACTGGGTGGGTGACTGCCTGGATGGGTGACTGACTTACTGACTGACTGGGTGACTGACTGACTGGGTGGGTGATTGACTGACTGACTGGGTGACTGACTGACTGGGTGGGTGACTGACTGACTAGGTGGGTGACTAACTGGGTGACTGACTGACTGGGTGGGTGACTGACTGACTGACTGACTGGGTGGGTGACTGACTGACTGACTTGGTGGTTGACTGACTGACTGACTGGGTGGGTTACTGACTGACTGGGTGGGTTACTGACTGGGTGGGTGACTGACTGGGTGGGTGACTGACTGACTGGGTCTGTGACTGACTGACTGGGTGGGTGACTGACTGACTGGGTGGGTGACTGCCTGGATGGGTGACTGACTGACTGACTGACTGGGTGACTGACTGATTGGGTGGGTGACTGACTGACTGGGTGACTGACTGACTGACTGCATGGGTGACTGACTGACTGGGTGGGTGTCTAACTGGGTGGGTGACTGACTGACTGACTGGGTGGGTGACTGACTGACTGACTGGGTGGGTGACTGACTGACTGACTGGGTGGGTGACTGACTTCCTGGTTGGGTGACTGACTGACTGAATGCCTGGGTGGGTGACTGACTGACTGCCTGGGTGGGTGACTGACTGACTGCCTGTGTGGGTGGGTGGGTGACTGACTGACTGACTGCCTGGGTGGGTGACTGCCTGGGTGGTTTACTGCCTGGGTGGGTGACTGCCTTGGTGAGGGACTAACTGGGTGGGTGACTGACTGGGTGGATGACTGACTGGGTGGGTGACTGACTGGATGGGTGACTGACTGGGTGGGTGACTGACTGGTAGGTGACTGACTGGGTGGGTGACTAACTGACTGACTGGGTGACTGACTGCCTGACTGGGTGACTTACTGACTGGGTGGGTGACTGACTGACTGGGTGGGTGACTGACTGGGTGGGTGACTGACTGACTGGGTGGGTGACTGACTGACTGGGTGGGTGACTGACTGACTGGCTGGGTGACTGACTGACTGGTTGGGTGACTGACTGACTGGGTGGGTGACTGACTGGGTGGGTGACTGACTGGGTGGGTGATTGACTGACTGGGTGACTGACTGACTGATTGACTGACTGGGTGGGTGACTGACTGGGTGGGTGATTGACTGACTGGGTGACTGACTGCCTGACTGGGTGGGTTACTGACTGACTGGATGGGTGACTGACTGGGTGGGTGACTGACTGGGTGGGTGACTGACTGACTGGGTGGGTGACTGACTGACTGGGTGGGTGACTGCCTGGATTGGTGACTGACTGACTGACTGGGTGACTGACTGACTGGGTGGGTGACTGACTGACTGACTGACTGGGTGGGTGACTGACTGACTAGGTGGGTGACTAAATGGGTGGGTGACTGACTGACTGGGTGGGTGACTGACTGACTGACTGACTGACTGACTGGGTGGGTGACTGACTGACTGACTTGGTGGTTGACTGACTGACTGACTGGGTGGGTTACTGACTGACTGGGTGGGTGACTGACTGGGTGGGTGACTGACTGGGTGGGTGACTGACTGACTGGGTCTGTGACTGACTGACTGACTGGGTGGGTGACTGACTGACTGGGTGGGTGACTGCCTGGATGGGTGACTGATTGACTGACTGACTGACTGACTGACTGGGTGACTGACTGACTGGGTGGGTGACTGACTGACTGGGTGACTGACTGACTGACTGCATGGGTGACTGACTGACTGACTGGGTGGGTGACTAACTAGGTGGGTGACTGACTGACTGACTGGGTGGGTGACTGACTGACTGGGTGGGTGACTGACTGACTGACTGGGTGGGTGACTGACTTCCTGGTTGGGTGACTGACTGACTGAATGCCTGGGTGGGTGACTGACTGACTGCCTGGGTGGGTGACTGACTGACTGCCTGTGTGGGTGGTTGGGTGACTGACTGACTGACTGCCTGGGTGGGTGACTGCCTGGGTGGGTTACTGCCTGGGTGGGTGACTGCCTTGGTGAGGGACTGACTGGGTGGGTGACTGACTGGGTGGATGACTGACTGGGTGGGTGACTGACTGGATGGGTGACTGACTGGTTGGGTGACTGACTGGGTGGGTGACTGACTGGGTGGGTGACTGACTGACTGACTGGGTGACTGACTGCCTGACTGGGTGACTTACTGACTGGGTGGGTGACTGACTGACTGGGTGGGTGACTGACTGGGTGGGTGACTGACTGGGTGGGTGACTGACTGACTGGGTGGGTGACTGACTGACTGACTGGCTGGGTGACTGACTGACTGACTGGGTGGGTGACTGACTGACTGACTGACTGACTGGGTGGGTGACTGACTGACTGGGTGGGTGACTGACTAACTGACTGGGTGTGTGACTGACTGACTAGGTGGGTGACTGACTGAATGACTGACTGGGTGGGTGACTGACTGACTGACTGGGTGACTGACTGACTGGTTGGGTGACTGACTGACTGGTTGGGTGACTGACTGACTGATTGGGTGACTGACTGGTTGGGTGACTGATTGACTGGGTGGGTGACTGACTGGGTGGGTGATTGACTGACAGGGTGCGTGACTGACTGATTGACTGGGTGGATGACTGGGTGGTTGGGTGACTGACTGACTGCCTGGGTGGGTGACTGACTGACTGACTGACTGACTGGGTGGGTGGGTGGGTTACTGACTGACTGCCTGTGTGGGTGACTGCCTGGGTGGGTGACTGCCTGGGTGGGTGACTGCCTTAGTGGGGGGCTGACTGGGTGGGGGACTGACTGGGTGGGTGACTGACTGGGTGGATGACTGACTGGGTGGGTGACTGACTGGATGGGAGTCTGACTGGGTGGGTGACTGACTGGGTGGGTGACTGACTGGGTGGGTGACTGACTGACTGGGTGACTGACTGACTGACTGACTGGGTGGGTGACTGACTGGGTGGGTGATTGTCTGACTGGGTGACTGACTGCCTGACTGGGTGGGTTACTGACTGACTGGATGGGTGACTGACTGGGTGGGTGACTGACTGGGTGGGTGACTGACTGACTGGGTGGGTGACTGACTGACTGGGTGGGTGACTGCCTGGATGGGTGACTGACTGACTGGGTGACTGACTGACTGACTGGGTGGGTGACTGACTGACTGACTGGGTGACTGACTGACTGACTGGGTGGGTGACTGACTGACTAGGTGGGTGACTAAATGGGTGTGTGACTGACTGACTGGGTGGGTGACTGACTGACTGACTGACTGACTGACTGGGTGGGTGACTGACTGACTGACTTGGTGGTTGACTGACTGACTGACTGGGTGGGTTACTGACTGACTGGGTGGGTGACTGACTGGGTGGGTGACTGACTGGGTGGGTGACTGACTGACTGGGTCTGTGACTGACTGACTGGGTGGGTGACTGACTGACTGGGTGGGTGACTGCCTGGATGGGTGACTGACTGACTGACTGACTGGGTGACTGACTGACTGGGTGGGTGACTGACTGACTGGGTGACTGACTGACTGACTGCATGGGTGACTGACTGACTGACTGGGTGGGTGACTAACTAGGTGGGTGACTGACTGACTGACTGAGTGGGTGACTGACTGACTGACTGGGTGGGTGACTGACTGACTGACTGACTGGGTGGGTGACTGACTTCCTGGTTGGGTGACTTACTGACTGAATGCCTGGGTGGGTGACTGACTGACTGCCTGGGTGGGTGACTGACTGACTGCCTGTGTGGGTGGGTGGGTGACTGACTGACTGACTGCCTGGGTGGGTGACTGCCTGGGTGGGTTACTGCCTGGGTGGGTGACTGCCTTGTTGAGGGACTGACTGGGTGGGTGACTGACTGGGTGGATGACTGACTGGGTGGGTGACTGACTGGATGGGTGACTGACTGGGTGGGTGACTGACTGGGTGGGTGACTGACTGGGTGGGTGACTGACTGACTGGGTGACTGACTGCCTGACTGGGTGACTTACTGACTGGGTGGGTGACTGACTGACTGGGTGGGTGACTGACTGGGTGGGTGACTGACTGACTGGGTGGGTGACTGACTGACTGGGTGGGTGACTGACGGACTGGCTGGGTGACTGACTGACTGGGTGGGTGACTGACTGACTGACTGACTGACTGGGTGGGTGACTGACTGACTGGGTGGGTGACTGACTGACTGGGTGGGTGACTGACTGACTAGGTGGGTGACTGACTAAATGACTGACTGGGTGGGTGACTGACTGACTGACTGGGTGACTGACTGACTGGTTGGGTGACTGACTGACTGGTTGGGTGACTGACTGACTGATTGGGTGACTGACTGGTTGGGTGACTGATTGACTGGGTGGGTGACTGACTGGGTGGGTGATTGACTGACAGAGTGCGTGACTGACTGATTGACTGGGTGGATGACTGGGTGGTTGGGTGACTGACTGACTGCCTGGGTGGGTGACTGACTGACTGACTGACTGGGTGTGTGGGTTACTGACTGACTGCCTGTGTGGGTGACTGCCTGGGTGGGTGACTGCCTGGGTGGGTGACTGCCTTAGTGGGGGACTGACTGGGTGGGGGACTGACTGGGTGGGTGACTGACTGGGTGGATGACTGACTGGGTTGGTGACTGACTGGATGGGAGTCTGACTGGGTGGGTGACTGACTGGGTGGGTGACTGACTGGGTGGGTGACTGACTGACTGGGTGACTGACTGACTGACTGACTGGGTGGGTGACTGACTGGGTGGGTGATTGTCTGACTGGGTGACTGACTGCCTGACTGGGTGGGTTACTGACTGACTGGATGGGTGACTGACTGGGTGGGTGACTGACTGGGTGGGTGACTGACTGACTGGGTGGGTGACTGACTGACTGGGTGGGTGACTGCCTGGAAGGGTGACTGACTGACTGGGTGACTGACTGACTGACTGGGTGGGTGACTGACTGACTGACTGGGTGACTGACTGACTGACTGACTGGGTGGGTGACTGACTGACTAGTTGGGTGACTAAATGGGTGGGTGACTGACTGACTGGGTGGGTGACTGACTGCCTGACTGACTGGGTGGGTGACTGACTGACTGACTTGTTGGTTGACTGACTGACTGACTGGGTGGGTTACTGACTGACTGGGAGGGTGACAGACTGGGTGGGTGACTGACTGACTGGGTCTGTGACTGACTGACTGGGTGGGTGACTGACTGACTGGGTGGGTGACTGCCTGGATGGGTGACTGACTGACTAACTGACTGGGTGTCTGACTGACTGGGTGGGTGGGTGACTGACTGACTGGGTGACTGACTGACTGACTGCATGGGTGACTGACTGACTGACTGGGTGGGTGACTAACTAGGTGGGTGACTGACTGACTGACTGGGTGGGTGACTGACTGACTGACTGGGTGGGTGACTGACTGACTGAATGCCTGGGTGGGTGACTGACTGACTGCCTGGGTGGGTGACTGACTGACTGCCTGTGTGTGACTGACTGACTGACTGCCTGGGTGGGTGACTGCCTGGGTGGGTTACTGCCTGGGTGGGTGACTGCCTTGGTGAGGGACTGACTGGGTGGGTGACTGACTGGGTGGGTGACTGACTGGGTGGGTGACTGACTGGGTGGGTGACTGACTGACTGACTGGGTGACTGACTGCCTGACTGGGTGACTTACTGACTGGGTGGGTGACTGACTGACTGGGTGGGTGACTGACTGGGTGGGTGACTGACTGACTGGGTGGGTGACTGACTGACTGGCTGTGTGGGTGGTTGGGTGACTGACTGACTGACTGCCTGGGTGGGTGACTGCCTGGGTGGGTTACTGCCTGGGTGGGTGACTGCCTTGGTGAGGGACTGACTGGGTGGGTGACTGACTGGGTGGATGACTGACTGGGTGGGTGACTGACTGGATGGGTGACTGACTGGTTGGGTGACTGACTGGGTGGGTGACTGACTGGGTGGGTGACTGACTGACTGACTGGGTGACTGACTTCCTGACTGGGTGACTTACTGACTGGGTGGGTGACTGACTGACTGGGTGGGTGACTGACTGGGTGGGTGACTGACTGGGTGGGTGACTGACTGACTGGGTGGGTGACTAACTGACTGGCTGGGTGACTGACTGACTGACTGGGTGGGTGACTGACTGACTGACTGGGTGGGTGACTGACTGACTGGGTGGGTGACTGACTGACTGGGTGGGTGACTGACTGACTAGGTGGGTGACTGACTGAATGACTGACTGGGTGGGTGACTGACTGACTGACTGGGTGACTGACTGACTGGTTGGGTGACTGACTGACTGGTTGGGTGACTGACTGACTGATTGGGTGACTGACTGGTTGGGTGACTGATTGACTGGGTGGGTGACTGACTGGGTGGGTGATTGACTGACAGGGTGCGTGACTGACTGATTGACTGGGTGGATGACTGGGTGGTTGGGTGACTGACTGACTGCCTGGGTGGGTGACTGACTGACTGACTGACTGACTGACTGGGTGGGTGGGTTACTGACTGACTGCCTGTGTGGGTGACTGCCTGGGTGGGTGACTGCCTGGGTGGGTGACTGCCTTAGTGGGGGGCTGACTGGGTGGGGGACTGACTGGGTGGGTGACTGACTGGGTGGATGACTGACTGGGTGGGTGACTGACTGGATGGGAGTCTGACTGGGTGGGTGACTGACTGGGTGGGTGACTGACTGGGTGGGTGACTGACTGACTGGGTGACTGACTGACTGACTAACTGGGTGGGTGACTGACTGGGTGGGTGATTGTCTGACTGGGTGACTGACTGCCTGACTGGGTGGGTTACTGACTGACTGGATGGGTGACTGACTGGGTGGGTGACTGACTGGGTGGGTGACTGACTGACTGGGTGGGTGACTGCCTGGATGGGTGACTGACTGACTTGGTGACTGACTGACTGACTGGGTGGGTGACTGACTGACTGACTGGGTGACTGACTGACTGACTAACTGGGTGGGTGACTGACTGACTAGGTGGGTGACTAAATGGGTGTGTGACTGACTGACTGGGTGGGTGACTGACTGACTGACTGGGTGGGTGACTGACTGACTGACTTGGTGGTTGACTGACTGACTGACTGACTGGGTGGGTTACTGACTGACTGGGTGGGTGACTGACTGGGTGGGTGACTGACTGGGTGGGTGACTGACTGACTGGGTCTGTGACTGACTGACTGGGTGGGTGACTGACTGACTGGGTGGGTGACTGCCTGGATGGGTGACTGACTGACTGACTGACTGACTGGGTGACTGACTGACTGGGTGGGTGACTGACTGACTGGGTGACTGACTGACTGACTGCATGGGTGACTGACTGACTGACTGGGTGGGTGACTAACTAGGTGGGTGACTGACTGACTGACTGAGTGGGTGACTGACTGACTGACTGGGTGGGTGACTGACTGACTGAGTGGGTGACTGACTTCCTGGTTGGGTGACTTACTGACTGAATGCCTGGGTGGGTGACTGACTGACTGCCTGGGTGGGTGACTGACTGACTGCCTGTGTGGGTGGGTGACTGACTGACTGACTGCCTGGGTGGGTGACTGCCTGGGTGGGTTACTGCCTGGGTGGGTGACTGCCTTGGTGAGGGACTGACTGTGTGCGTGACTGACTGGGTGGATGACTGACTGGGTGGGTGACTGACTGGATGGGTGACTGACTGGGTGGGTGACTGACTGGGTGGGTGACTGACTGGGTGGGTGACTGACTGACTGGGTGACTGACTGCCTGACTGGGTGACTTACTGACTGGGTGGGTGACTGACTGACTGGGTTGGTGACTGACTGGGTGGGTGACTGACTGACTGGGTGGGTGACTGACTGACTGGGTGGGTGACTGACTGACTGGCTGGGTGACTGACTGACTGACTGGGTGGGTGACTGACTGACTGACTGGGTGGGTGACTGACTGACTGGGTGGGTGACTGACTGACTGGGTGGGTGACTGACTGACTAGGTGGGTGACTGACTGAATGACTGACTGGGTGGGTGACTGACTGACTGACTGGGTGACTGACTGACTGGTTGGGTGACTGACTGACTGGTTGGGTGACTGACTGACTGATTGGGTGACTGACTGGTTGGGTGACTGATTGACTGGGTGGGTGGGTGACTGACTGGGTGGGTGATTGACTGACAGGGTGCGTGACTGACTGATTGACTGGGTGGATGACTGGGTGGTTGGGTGACTGACTGACTGCCTGGGTGGGTGACTGACTGACTGACTGACTGACTGGGTGGGTGGGTGGGTTACTGACTGACTGCCTGTGTGGGTGACTGCCTGTGTGGGTGACTGCCTGGGTGGGTGACTGCCTTAGTGGGGGACTGACTGGGTGGGGGACTGACTGGGTGGGTGACTGACTGGGTGGATGACTGACTGGGTGGGTGACTGACTGGATGGGAGTCTGACTGGGTGGGTGACTGACTGGGTGGGTGACTGACTGGGTGGGTGACTGACTGACTGGGTGACTGACTGACTGACTGACTGGGTGGGTGACTGACTGGGTGGGTGATTGTCTGACTGGGTGACTGACTGCCTGACTGGGTGGGTTACTGACTGACTGGATGGGTGACTGACTGGGTGGGTGACTGACTGGGTGGGTGACTGACTGACTGGGTGGGTGACTGACTGACTGGGTGGGTGACTGCCTGGATGGGTGACTGACTGACTGGGTGACTGACTGACTGACTGGGTGGGTGACTGACTGACTGACTGGGTGACTGACTGACTGACTGACTGACTGGGTGGGTGACTAACTGACTAGGTGGGTGACTAAATGGGTGGGTGACTGACTGACTGGGTGGGTGACTGACTGCCTGACTGACTGGGTGGGTGACTGACTGACTGACTTGTTGGTTGACTGACTGACTGACTGGGTGGGTTACTGACTGACTGGGTGGGTGACTGACTGGGTGGGTGACTGACTGACTGGGTCTGTGACTGACTGACTGGGTGGGTGACTGACTGACTGGGTGGGTGACTGCCTGGATGGGTGACTGACTGACTGACTGACTGGGTGACTGACTGACTGGGTGGGTGGGTGACTGACTGACTGGGTGACTGACTGACTGACTGACTGCATGGGTGACTGACTGACTGACTGGGTGGGTGACTAACTAGGTGGGTGACTGACTGACTGACTGACTGGGTGGGTGACTGACTGACTGACTGGGTGGGTGACTGACTGACTGACTGGGTGGGTGACTGACTTCCTGGTTGGGTGACTGACTGACTGAATGCCTGGGTGGGTGACTGACTGACTGCCTGGGTGGGTGACTGACTGACTGCCTGTGTGTGACTGACTGACTGACTGCCTGGGTGGGTGACTGCCTGGGTGGGTTACTGCCTGGGTGGGTGACTGCCTTGGTGAGGGACTGACTGGGTGGGTGACTGACTGGGTGGATGACTGACTGGGTGGGTGACTGACTGGGTGGGTGACTGACTGACTGACTGGGTGGGTGACTGACTTCCTGGTTGGGTGACTGACTGACTGAATGCCTGGGTGGGTGACTGACTGACTGCCTGGGTGGGTGACTGACTGACTGCCTGTGTGTGACTGACTGACTGACTGCCTGGGTGGGTGACTGCCTGGGTGGGTTACTGCCTGGGTGGGTGACTGCCTTGGTGAGGGACTGACTGGGTGGGTGACTGACTGGGTGGATGACTGACTGGGTGGGTGACTGACTGGGTGGGTGACTGACTGACTGACTGGGTGACTGACTGCCTGACTGGGTGACTTACTGACTGGGTGGGTGACTGACTGACTGGGTGGGTGACTGACTGGGTGGGTGACTGACTGACTGGGTGGGTGACTGACTGACTGGCTGGGTGACTAACTGACTGGGTGGGTGACTGACTGACTGACTGACTGGGTGGGTGACTGACTGACTGGGTGGGTGACTGACTGACTGGGTCTGTGACTGACTGACTGGGTGGGTGACTGACTGACTGTGTGGGTGACTGCCTGGATGGGTGACTGACTGACTGACTGACTGACTGGGTGACTGACTGACTGGGTGGGTGACTGACTGACTGGGTGACTGACTGACTGCATGGGTGACTGACTGACTGACTGGGTGGGTGACTAACTAGGTGGGTGACTGACTGACTGACTGACTGACTGACTGGGTGGGTGACTGACTGACTAACTGGGTGGGTGACTGACTGGGTGGGTGACTGACTGAATGACTGACTGGGTGGGTGGGTGACTGACTGACTGGGTGACTGACTGACTGGTTGGGTGACTGACTGACTGGTTGGGTGACTGACTGACTGATTGGGTGACTGACTGGTTGGGTGACTGATTGACTGGGTGGGTGACTGACTGACTGGGTGGGTGACTGACTGACTGGGTGGGTGACTGACTGACTGGGTGGATGACTGCCTGGATGGGTGGGTGTTTGACTGACTGGGTGGGTGACAGACTGACTGACTTGGTGGGTGATTGACTGACTGACTGGGTGGGTTACTGACTGACTGACTGAGTGGGTGACTGACTGACTGACTGACTGGGTGACTGACTAACTGACTGACTGACTGGGTGGGTGACTGACTGACTGGGTGGGTGACTGACTGACTGACTGACTGACTGGGTGGGTGACTGACTGACTGGGTGGGTGACTGACTAACTGGGTGGGTGACTGACTGACTGGGTGGGTGACTGACTGACTGACTGGTGGGTGACTGACTGACTGGATGGGTGACTGACTGACAGACTGACTGGGTGGGTGACTGACAGGGTGGGTGACTGTCTGACTGGGTGACGACTGACTTGGTCGGTAGGTGACTGACTGACTGGTTGGGTGACTGACTGGTTGGGTGACTGATTGACTGGGTGGGTGACTGACTGACTCGGTGGGTGACTGACTGACTGGGTGGGTGACTGTCTGACTGACTGACTGGGTGACTGACTAACTGACTGACTGACTGGGTGGGTGACTGACTGACTGGGTGGGTGACTGACTGGGTGGGTGACTGTCTGACTGGGTGACGACTGACTTGGTGGGTGGGTGACTGACTGACTGGTTGGGTGACTGACTGGTTGGGTGACTGATTGACTGGGTGGGTGACAGACTGACTGACTGGGTGGGTGACTGATTGACTGGGTGGCTGACAGACTGACTCGGTGGTTGACTGACTGACTGGGTGGGTTACTGACTGGGTGGGTGACTGACTGACTGACTGACTGGGTGGGTGGGTGACTGACTGACTGGGTGGGTGACTGACTGACTGGGTGGGTGACTGACTGACTGGGTGGGCGACTGACTGGCTGACTGGCTGACTGACTGCCTGACTGGTTGGGTGACTGACAGACTGGGTGGGTGACTGACTGGGTGGGTGACTGACTGACTGACTGACTGACTGGGTGGGTGACTGACTGGGTGGGTGACTGACTGAAAGACTGGGTGGGTGACTGACTGACTGACTTTTTGGGTGAATGACTGACTGGGTGGGTGATTGACTGGGTGGGTGACTGACTGACTTGGTGACTGACTGACTGAGTGGGTGGGTGACTGACTGACTGGGTGGGTGACTGACTAACTGGGTGGGTGACTGACTGACTGGGTGGGTGACTGACTGACTGACTGGTGGGTGACTGACTGACTGGATGGGTGACTGACTGACAGACTGACTGGGTGGGTGACTGACAGGGTGGGTGACTGTCTGACTGGGTGACGACTGACTTGGTGGGTAGATGACTGACTGACTGGTTGGGTGACTGACTGGTTGGGTGACTGATTGACTGGGTGGGTGACAGACTGACTGACTGGGTGGGTGACTGATTGACTGGGTTGGTGACAGACTGACTCGGTGGGTGACTGACTGACTGGGTGGGTTACTGACTGACTGACTGGGTAACTGACTAACTGACTGACTGACTGGGTGGGTGACTGACTGACTGGGTGTTTGACTGACCGACTGACTGACTGGGTGGGTGACTGACTGACTGGGTGGGTGACTGACTGACTCGGTGGGTGACTGACTGACTGGGTGGGTGACTGTCTGACTGACGGACTGGGTGACTGACTAACTGACTGACTGACTGGGTGGGTGACTGACTGACTGGGTGGGTGACTGACTGGGTGGGTGACTGTCTGACTGGGTGATGACTGACTTGGTGGGTGGGTGACTGACTGGTTGGGTGACTGACTGGTTGGGTGACTGATTGACTGGGTGGGTGACAGACTGACTGACTGGGTGGGTGACTGATTGACTGGGTGGCTGACAGACTGACTCGGTGGTTGACTGACTGACTGGGTGGGTTACTGACTGGGTGGGTGACTGACTGACTGACTGACTGGGTGGGTGGGTGACTGACTGACTGGGTGGGTGACTGACTGACTGGGTGGGTGACTGACTGACTGGGTGGGCGACTGACTGGCTGACTGGCTGACTGACTGCCTGACTGGTTTGGTGACTGACAGACTGGGTGGGTGACTGACTGGGTGGGTGACTGACAGACTGACTGACTGCCTGGGTGGGTGACTGCCTGGGTGGGTTACTGCCTGGGTGGGTGACTGCCTTGGTGAGGGACTGACTGGGTGGGTGACTGACTGGGTGGATGACTGACTGGGTGGGTGACTGACTGGGTGGGTGACTGACTGACTGACTGGGTGGGTGACTGACTTCCTGGTTGGGTGACTGACTGAATGCCTGGGTGGGTGACTGACTGACTGCCTGGGTGGGTGACTGACTGACTGCCTGTGTGTGACTGACTGACTGACTGCCTGGGTGGGTGACTGCCTGGGTGGGTTACTGCCTGGGTGGGTGACTGCCTTGGTGAGGGACTGACTGGGTGGGTGACTGACTGGGTGGATGACTGACTGGGTGGGTGACTGACTGGGTGGGTGACTGACTGACTGACTGACTGGGTGACTGACTGCCTGACTGGGTGACTTACTGACTGGGTGGGTGACTGACTGACTGGGTGGGTGACTGACTGGGTGGGTGACTGACTGACTGGGTGGGTGACTGACTGACTGGCTGGGTGACTAACTGACTGGGTGGGTGACTGACTGACTGACTGACTGGGTGGGTGACTGACTGACTGGGTGGGTGACTGACTGACTGGGTCTGTGACTGACTGACTGGGTGGGTGACTGACTGACTGGGTGGGTGACTGCCTGGATGGGTGACTGACTGACTGACTGACTGACTGGGTGACTGACTGACTGGGTGGGTGACTGACTGACTGGGTGACTGACTGACTGCATGGGTGACTGACTGACTGGGTGGGTGACTAACTAGGTGGGTGACTGACTGACTGACTGACTGACTGGGTGGGTGACTGACTGACTAACTGGGTGGGTGACTGACTGACTGGGTGGGTGACTGACTGAATGACTGACTGGGTGGGTGACTGACTGACTGGGTGACTGACTGACTGGTTGGGTGACTGACTGACTGGTTGGGTGACTGACTGACTGATTGGGTGACTGACTGGTTGGGTGACTGATTGACTGGGTGGGTGACTGACTGACTGGGTGGGTGACTGACTGACTGGGTGGGTGACTGACTGACTGGGTGGATGACTGCCTGGATGGGTGGGTGTTTGACTGACTGGGTGGGTGACAGACTGACTGACTTGGTGGGTGATTGACTGACTGACTGGGTGGGTTACTGACTGACTGACTGAGTGGGTGACTGACTGACTGACTGGGTGACTGACTAACTGACTGACTGACTGACTGGGTGGGTGACTGACTGACTGGGTGGGTGACTGACTGACTGACTGACTGACTGGGTGGGTGACTGACTGACTGGGTGGGTGACTGACTAACTGGGTGGGTGACTGACTGACTGGGTGGGTGACTGACTGACTGACTGGTGGGTGACTGACTGACTGGATGGGTGACTGACTGACAGACTGACTAGGTGGGTGACTGACAGGGTGGGTGACTGTCTGACTGGGTGACGACTGACTTGGTGGGTAGGTGACTGACTGACTGGTTGGGTGACTGACTGGTTGGGTGACTGATTGACTGGGTGGGTGACAGACTGACTGACTGGGTGGGTGACTGATTGACTGGGTTGGTGACAGACTGACTCGGTGGGTGACTGACTGACTGGGTGGGTTACTGACTGACTGACTGGGTGACTGACTAACTGACTGACTGACTGGGTGGGTGACTGACTGACTGGGTGGGTGACTGACCGACTGACTGACTGGGTGGGTGACTGACTGACTGGGTGGGTGACTGACTGACTCGGTGGGTGACTGACTGACTTGGTGGGTGACTGTCTGACTGACTGACTGGGTGACTGACTAACTGACTGACTGACTGGGTGGGTGACTGACTGACTGGGTGGGTGACTGACTGGGTGGGTGACTGTCTGACTGGGTGACGACTGACTTGGTGGGTGGGTGACTGACTGACTGGTTGGGTGACTGACTGGTTGGGTGACTGATTGACTGGGTGGGTGACAGACTGACTGACTGGGTGGGTGACTGATTGACTGGGTGGCTGACAGACTGACTCGGTGGTTGACTGACTGACTGGGTGGGTTACTGACTGGGTGGGTGACTGACTGACTGACTGACTGGGTGGGTGGGTGACTGACTGACTGGGTGGGTGACTGACTGACTGGGTGGGTGACTGACTGACTGGGTGGGCGACTGACTGGCTGACTGGCTGACTGACTGCCTGACTGGTTGGGTGACTGACAGACTGGGTGGGTGACTGACTGGGTGGGTGACTGACTGACTGACTGACTGACTGACTGGGTTCGTGACTGACTGGGTGGGTGACTGACTGAAAGACTGGGTGGGTGACTGACTGACTGACTTTTTGGGTGAATGACTGACTGGGTGGGTGATTGACTGGGTGGGTGACTGACTGACTTGGTGACTGACTGACTGAGTGGGTGGGTGACTGACTGACTGGGTGGGTGACTGACTAACTGGGTGGGTGACTGACTGACTGGGTGGGTGACTGACTGACTGACTGGTGGGTGACTGACTGACTGGATGGGTGACTGACTGACAGACTGACTGGGTGGGTGACTGACAGGGTGGGTGACTGTCTGACTGGGTGACGACTGACTTGGTGGGTAGATGACTGACTGACTGGTTGGGTGACTGACTGGTTGGGTGACTGATTGACTGGGTGGGTGACAGACTGACTGACTGGGTGGGTGACTGATTGACTGGGTTGGTGACAGACTGACTCGGTGGGTGACTGACTGACTGGGTGGGTTACTGACTGACTGACTGGGTGACTGACTAACTGACTGACTGACTGGGTGGGTGACTGACTGACTGGGTGGGTGACTGACTGGGTGGGTGACTGTCTGACTGGGTGATGACTGACTTGGTGGGTGGGTGACTGACTGACTGGTTGGGTGACTGACTGGTTGGGTGACTGATTGACTGGGTGGGTGACAGACTGACTGACTGGGTGGGTGACTGATTGACTGGGTGGCTGACAGACTGACTCGGTGGTTGACTGACTGACTGGGTGGGTTACTGACTGGGTGGGTGACTGACTGACTGACTGACTGGGTGGGTGGGTGACTGACTGACTGGGTGGGTGACTGACTGACTGGGTGGGTGACTGACTGACTGGGTGGGCGACTGACTGGCTGACTGGCTGACTGACTGCCTGACTGGTTTGGTGACTGACAGACTGGGTGGGTGACTGACTGGGTGGGTGACTGACAGACTGACTGACTGACTGGGTGGGTGACTGACTGGGTGGGTGACTGACTGAAAGACTGGGTGGGTGACTGACTGACTGACTTTTTGGGTGAATGACTGACTGGGTGGGTGATTGACTGGGTGGGTGACTGACTGACTTGGTGACTGACTGACTGAGTGGGTGGGTGACTGACTGACTGGGTGGGTGACTGTGTGGGTGGGTGACTAACTGGGTGACTGGGTGGGTGACTGGGTGGGTGGGTGACTAACTGGGTGGGTGACTGACTGACTGGGTGGGTGGGTGACTGACTGACTGACTGCATGGGTGACTGACTGACTGGGTGGGTGATTGACTGACAGACTGACTGGGTGGGTGACAGACTGGGTGGGTGACTGACTGACTGGGTGGGTGACTGACTGACTGGTTGGGTGACTGACTGACTGCCTCGGTGGGTGGGTGACTAACTGGGTGGGTGAATGACTGACCGGGTGACTGACTGAATGGTTGGGTGACTGACTGACTGGTTGGGTGACTGACTGACTGGTTGGGTGACTGACTGACTGACTGGGTGGGTGACTGACTGGGTGGGTGACTGACTGGGTGGGTGACTGACTGACTGGGTGTGTGACTGACTGACTGGGTGGGTGGGTGACTGACTGACTGGGTGGGTGACTGACTGACTGGATGGGTGACTGACTGACTGGGTGACTGACTGAATGGTTGGGTGACTGACTGACTGGTTGGGTGACTGACTGACTGGCTGGGTGACTGACTGACTGGGTGGGTGACTGACTGACTGGGTGGGTGACTGACTGACTGGGTGGGTGACTGACTGACTGGGTGGGTGACTGACTGACTGGGTGGGTGGGTGACTGACTGACTGGGTGGGTGACTGACTGGGTGGGTGACTGACTGACTGGGTGGGTGACTGACTGGGTGGGTGGGTGACTGACTGACTGGTTGGGTGACTGGGTGGGTGGATGACTGACTGGGTGACTGACTAACTGGGTGGGTGACTGACTGACTGACTGGGTGGGTGGGTGGGTGGGTGACTGACTGACTTTGACTGACTGACTGGGTGACTAGGTGGGTGTCTGGGTGGGTGGGTGACTGACTGGGTGACTGACTGACTGCCTGGGTGGGTGATTGCCTGGATGGGTGGGTGACTGCCTGGGTGGGTGACTGACTGACTGACTGACTTGGTGGGTGACTGACTGACTGACTGACTGACTGGGTGGGTGACTGACTGACTGGGTGGGTGACTGAATGACTGACTGGGTGGGTGACTGACTGGTCGGGTGACTGACTGACTGGTTGGGTGACTGACTGTCTGACTGGGTGACTGACTGACTGCCTGGGTGGGTGATTGCCTGGATTGGTGACTGCCTGGGTGGGTAGGTGGGTGACTGCCTGGGTGGGTGACTGACTGACTGACTAGGTGGGTGACTGACTGACTGGGTGGGTGACTGAATGACTGACTGGGTGGGTGACTGACTGACTGGTCGGGTGACTGACTGACTGGTTGGGTGACTTACTGTCTGGTTGGGTGACTGACTGACTGACTGACTGGGTGGGTGACTGACTAGGTGGGTTACTGACTGACTGGGTGGGTGACTGACTGACTGGGTGGGTGGAGGGGGGGCAGTGGTTGTGGAGGGAGGGGCAGTGGAGGGGGGCAGTGGATGTGGAGGGGTGGATGTGGAGGGGGGGCAGTGGATGTGGGGGGGGGGCAGTGGATGTGGAGGGGGCGCAGTGGATGTGGAGGGGGGGCAGTGCATGTTGGGGGGGGGCAGTGCATGTGGGGGGGGGGCATTGCAGGTTGAGGGGGGGCAGTGCAGGTGGAGGGGGGCAGTGCATGTGGAGGGGGGCAGTGCATGTGGAGGGGGGCAGTGCATGTGGAGGGGGGCAGTGCATGTGGAGGGGGGGCAGTGCATGTGGAGGGGGGCAGTGCATGTGGAGGTGGGCAGTGGTTCCGGAGGAAGCGGGGTGTAGTGGGGCAGTGGCACCCAGGCATGGGACACCGCAGCCGTCTCCGCAATCATCTCCCCCCGCTCAAATAGCCGTAGCGGGCAGCAGCGGTAATCGGGGAGGGGGGAGCGCCTGCCGCACGGCCACATAACACCCACCTCCCGATCGAGTGAAGCCCCGTGTGCGCCATCGCCGCCGTGCTCCCACCCCCAAACCCGCCAGGGCAACCAGCATGCACCGGACAACTTCGGAGGCAGGAAGGGGGGATCGCCAAAGCACCTGACCCAGAGCTGCCAGCCGGCCCTCTTCCCTGCGTCAGCCCAATCAGGGTGGGGGATTATTTATTTATTTAAAAAAACATTTTTTACCTGGCGTGATCAGGGGATTTAACAGAACCACAGCACGTATCGCCAGCAGCCAGAATCCGGTCGCCACGGGCATCCGGGTTTGTCAACGTGCGCGCGTGTGTGTGTTTAGTTAAGTTATGGTGGGTAAAAAAGTGACAAAAACCCTCCACAGTAAAGTATATAGCAAATGGAAATGTTACAGATGCTCATTTGCATGCCTTAGACAGGTCTGCAACCATGCCTTTCACCATTGTCACCCAGCACACAGTGCTTCCACTGCAGCAAGGGGATTCTGGGAAATGACATGCAAATGAGCACACAGTGCCACCTTTTGCTTCAAAACCATTTAACAGGGTCCCATATAAGCTTAAGCTTGCTGCATTTCACAGCTTTGAGCACTGTGGCACTGTGTGCTCATTTCAAACTCCCACACCCAATATATATTCATCATGTGGTGGGTGTGGGAGTTTGAGCTAGCTGGGAATGTGTGTTAATCAATGTCTGACTGGTTGCAGTCAATTGGAGGCTGGTGGCACCTCCCCCCAAAGCTCACTCCTCCTCCTTCACCTTTTTAACTTGGGAGGTCATTTCATTTGCTGCAGGAACAAGACCTATAATGGTTCTTCCCCTCTTACAGAGGTAAAAGGAAATGTTCACAGTGTAGTGTAGGACTTGCATTAATTTGGTTATACCTTGGCGTTGGTATGCAGGCTTATGACGCTTTGGCCAAAGGGTTAACTAAATAACCAAGTATTTAATATTATTATTGAAGTATTTTATACTTTTTACCATATATGTTTTGTCAATGGGATGTAGCATTGGGCACCCCCTGTCTCTTGTTATTCATTTACATACAAACCCACTTTCCACCTCTCACTTGCAAAGACACACACACACTCTCCCATTCTTACTTACACACCACACACACACTCAGTTACATATACATGCTCATGCACACACACACTCTCTCCCCCTCTCATTTACACACACGCACACACACATGCTCACTTACACTCTCACTTACACACTCTCACATACACACACACAAACACACACTATCACTTACACTCACACACTCTCGCTTACACAAACAAACACTCTCACCTACACATAGACACACACTCTTGCTTATACACACACTCACACTTATACACCCTCACTTAAAAACACACACAATTTAAGGGAGCTGCCGGGCAACTATCCCTGCAGTGAGAGTGCATGCTCTTACCTGATCCTTTCTCTCCCTCCTGTCTGTCAGAAGTTCCACATGATTTCCGGTGCCAACAGGAGCAGGCAGGGAGAGGAAGGATAGCTTTGACCTGGTGACTGCTACTGCTGCACTTGGCAGATGCCGGGTCAATCCTACATTGTTTGGCCCTGCAGGGCCTGGGACATTTGGGAGAGTTGGCCTAGATCTCTCCCCTGGCGGCCACAGAACCCCTTAGGGGTGCTCACGGGACCCAGGTTTAAAATCCCAGCCCTATATGTTAGCTGTGCTAGGATGTGGGCAATTAAATCTTGACAGGACTGTTTTAAAGGCAGAAAGTTGTTCCCTGTGAGTGCTTCAAGATTCTATACAGAGACAAGATCATGGTTCTTCGGGGGAGGGGTGGGGGGTGGGAAGAGAGAGAATGTTTTAGAAATTGCTAGGCCTCACACCTGACTTGAAATGCCACATAAGTTTGAGCGAGAGAGCTGAGAGAGCTGAGAGAGCTGAGAGAGCTGAGAGAGCTGAGAGAGCTGAGAGAGCTGAGAGAGCTGAGAGAGCTGAGAGAGCTGAGAGAGCTGAGAGAGCTGAGAGAGCTGAGAGAGCTGAGAGAGCTTCAAGTTGCCCAGAGGGATTTTCATGGGAACTACAGGACTACAAAGAATGGAGTCAGGAGGAAGTAATCTCCTTGAGATTGTCCCTGGGATGAGAAGGATTTGCCTCAAAAGCCTAAAGCTAAAGTAAGTGTATTTCAATTTTCTTCTGTCCCTTTAAATGTCTGAGATACTGTTTTCCTTGGTACAGTGAGGTGTTTTGTTTAGTTGTTTAGTTGATAAGATAAGCTGTCCAACATTAGTGCATTCCTGTGAACTGTTTAGTTCGTGCTCAGTTGAGCAAGTTTGGCTATTATTTGCTGCAGTCCCGCTCCGTGGGATAATAAAAGCAGGCAAATGCCTGTAAACCTATTACCTGGTTGTCTGTCCTCTATTTTATTCTTACATAGTTACATAGTTACATAGAGTAACGGATCGGGGGACTCACGCTCCCCAGCGTGTCCCCGTCACCTCTGTTTCCACAACTTCTAGCTCTCCCTCTTCCATGTGTCCTCACTCTCTCCCTTCCTTTCCTCGCGGTCGTTCCTCTGCGGCGCAGTTGGCGTGCCCTGGCGCGCGTTTGGCTCACGTGCGCGGCCCCCGCACTGTGCACATGCGTTCCCAGTCACTCGCTCCCATCCGCGGCATCCCTCGGCGTGCCTCTACTCCCCCAACCTCTACATTACCTTGCTCCTCCGCCTCTCCTTCCCTCTCACCTTCGGTGCTAAGTGTTCCCGCGGCAGTACGTCCCTCGCGCCCTGTGACACGCGCGGTGCACGCGCATAGTACTCTTACAGAGGGCGCGCGCACCTGCTCCAGTTATCTGCCATCCGTAAACTCTAGCTCCGCCCCCCGTGGCTTACAAGCCATCTCTCTTGATTATTTCCCTGTCTCCTCCCCTGCTCTCTCAGACCTATCCCTGCAAACTCTCACTCAAGCCTCTGCTCCTCCTCTCTTCCCTATTGGTTCTCCTTCCTTTATAACCCCACTCTGTGCTCTTACTCATTGCTCTGCATAGATTTCCTGTGGCTCCTGTGTGTGCAGTGTCTATGCCTAGCTCCCTTGTTTGTTTCAGCATTGGTTCTTGTCCCTGCCCCTGTTTGGATTCCCCTGGCTTGAACTCGTGTACTGCTTTGGATTTGACTACTCTGCTTTCTCCTGCCCTTGAACCTTGGCTTACGGACTTCACTACGCTGCTTTCTCCAACCCTTGAACACTGGCCTACGGACATCACTACGCTGCTCTTTCCAGTCCTTGAACTCTAGCACACGGACATTACTATCCGATCTCTGGCACCCCGGACTCTGCAAGTATACGTTAACCCTTTCTTACCAGGCCCAGCAATGCATTACCACACTCCGGGCACGCTCTCACTGCTTTGGGTGCGTGTTATACCCTTACCCACCTCAGTACTGGGGACTGGCAGGGTCTGCGGGCATACACGCGTTACACATAGTAGATGAGGTTGAAAAAAGACATACGTCCATCAAGTGCAACCTATGCTAAATTTAGACAACAGATACTTTATCCTATATCTATACTTACTTATTGATCCAGAGGAAGGCAAACAAAAAAACCCATTAAGGGGAAAAATAAATTCTTTCCTGACTCCAAGAATTGACAATCGGATTAATCCCTGGATCAACATTCTTCCCATGTTTACTTATTTGGTAAATTCCTTGTAACAAACGCCCCTCTTTTGTAGCGCTGACATCTGTCTGTCTGTCTGGGATCTTCCCGACAGTCTTCTAGGGTTAATTATACGAATAACCGGATCATACAAAGCATTACGTTGTTTTACTCAGGCTTCTGTGTAATAAAAGTGATTAAAGAGGCGCTAACACCCTTAAGTGCTTACTAGTGCAATTAACTGTGATAATTATAATATAATAACAAGTGAATAAACAAGTGATATAAAACAATAAAGGTGTCACCCCCTGCTTCTACCCTCCGGTGGGGTTGTCTTCACTCTTCCCCAGAAATGTAGATAGTTTTCTCACGATCCAGGGGGAGCATGGGGAGTATAAACACACAAAAACAACAATCAAGTGTAGATGTAACCAATATTAAAGTCCCTAGTGAATCCTTGCCCCTATGAGCAGCATACTCACAAGAAGGTAGTAGTTTTCAAGCAGAGGTGACTAAGGGCTGGCCGTGGATTTCAGGAAATGTAGAGTTGCCCCTTCACTGAGGGATTGAGACCTCAGCAAGAGAGAAATTAACGCACATAGCACAGATCATATAATTTCAACAATTTATAAAACTCTAAAAAGTGCACACTTACAGTGTTGCAGATATAAAACAGCATGTAAGCTATATTTAGCTTTTAAATGACCACTGGGAGACAAGCGCCGCCTCTCACTGCACCGAACCGGACGGGAACTTCGGCTGGACACCTCGTTGGTATGCTGGAGACACTGGAGGCTCTGCTCCGTCGCCGATTCCCGGATGTTGACGTCACTTCCGGTTTCGCTGCAGCGGTGTAGGCTGGGATTCCTCTCTCCACAGTCACGTCACAAATGGGCGGTACCACTTTACGCGTTTCGCCAACCAATGATTCGGCTTCCTCAGGAGTGTACCTCCCCCCACACTAAACAAGCCTTATATGCTAGCATCAATAAAAAAGTGATCAGTGCTACGTGCTGTCACCTGAACACCTGAATCACGATAGGCTACCCAAAACATGGGATAATAATTAACTTCATATAGACAGATGAAAAATCGGTAAAAAACGTAAAAAAACATCTAAACCTGCTCACATAGGGATAACAAACTAACGGGCGCTATTTAACCTTAATGGATTATTATGTATAACTAACAGTATAGGACAATTCTAATCTATCCATATTAAATGACTTATACAGGGGCCATAAAAGTGACTTATACAAGGACCACAAAAATTATTAAAAAATACAAAAAATAATTTTATCATAAAGGGACACTTAAAGGGACCAATACAGATATTAAACAAAAAGCTTGATCTAGCAGTATATTCATAGACTTGATAATCTCTCAATATTGCCAGGGAAGAAAAAAAGGGGGGAAAGGAGGGAACAGTATTAGTAACAAAGTCAGCAAAAAGTACATCAGATCACACTCAGAGAAAAGGGGCAATATAAATTTCTAAATTTAGACCTCTTCGAGCCATTGTCCTCATTTTATGGATCCAAAAGGTCTCTCTTTTTCTTAACTCCAGGTTTCTATCTCCCCCTCGCCATTGTTGTTGGACATGTTCAATCCCAATAAAGGTTAAACCGGTATTATCCCCTTGATGGAATTTAGCAAAATGGTTAGACACACTATGTGTGTCCAATTTCCTTTTAATGCTGCTCAAATGCTCCAGGATACTTGTGCGAATTGGTCTTTCGGTTTTACCCACATATTGCATCTTACAAGAGCACTCCAAGAGATATACTATGTGGTCTGTTCTGCATGTAATGCACGAATCTACCTAGAATTTGTCCCCTGTTACATTAGAGCAGAATTCAACATTACCGGTGGTTCTGAACTGACATGCCCTGCAAGTTCTACACCCAAAAAAACCCTTTGCTTTGTTGTAACCATGCATTATTAATTTTCTTGGTTCTGAGAGCTCTAGGTGCCAACTTGTTTTTTATATTAGATGCTTTTCTAAATATTATACTTGGTTTTTCCAGAATATTCGGTCCCAAGATAGGGTCATTTTTTAGAATTTCCCAATGTTTGCTGATAATAGATTTTATATCTCCTGCTTCCCTATTGTAACCGGTAAGAAAGGCAAAATCAAACCTACCATCCCTTTGAATGGTTTTTGGATTAGTTTTTAATAAATCCATTCTATTCTTACCTTCTACCTGTTCCATGGTCTTCTCTAAAGTGCCTTTTTGATATTTTTTGTCTACAAATCTCTGCTTTACCATATTAGCCTGTGATACAAAAGATTCATTCTCAGTACAGTTCCTCTTGATACGGGAAAATTGACCTGATGGTACATTGTCCATCCATTTTGGCAAATGACAACTAGATCTTAATATATAGTTATTTCTATCTGTATCTTTGAAATATGTTTTGGTCTTTCTCTTACCTTCATCTATATATATTGTTAAGTCCAAAAAATTGTAACCTGTGGCCTGGACTTTCCATCCACCAGTCTGAGTAAATTTGAAGCTGTGGAATGGATCTTTTTGCACGATTCCTACACTTTCTGACCTAAAACGGGGCAGAAAGCTGCCTAACATCTTTGGGCTATGTCACATATCCCCCTCCCCAGCTCACACCTACTGGGGTGAGCGGCCATGGACCTCACTGGGGTGAGTGTCCTACCTGAAATACTTGAGCTAACTCCCAAGTACAATATTAAGTATTCACATGACATGAATATGAACCTTATTATATATTTACCAACCACAAGGGCCATCAACCCTGTATAGTAATTTGTAGTTTAGCTACATTTTCAATGCAGAGAAACAATACAACATTGCAATATTTACAAAATGCTTATTCTAGAGGCCTAATATAGCATAACTACACTAGCTTATTTACAAGGTTAAGTGTCCGTGACATAGTCCGCACGTGTAACATAAAATCGGTCAGATCCCACAATTTTTTTTTCTTCTTGACTTACAGTTCATTACATCCTCTGACTTCATTTTAACGCCTGCTGCATCCTGCAAATGACTGGACTGTTTCTTCAGCCACTGACGAGACACCCGGACCAGATTCTCCTTGGCTCCACACTGTGGTCCAGAGTGGCGAGATCTGGAACTATTCAGGCGCAGTGTTGACCTTCGTAGCTTTTTCTTTTCAATCTTTCAACCTTCTAGGCTCTTCTTACTGAGATGTCTCCTCTCATCAGAAATCTTTGATTTCCCTTTTGGGGCCATTACCATGGCTTTTGGGTTTTGGAGACCTAATTGCCTCTGTATAAACGTAGTCCATATTAACAATGTCATCAGGATTTTTCATCAAGTTTGTGTTTTCAGGAACTGCCACCCACTTGGCTAAAACATCTTCTGTGGTGGCCTGGGTGTGTTCACTAGTTTGATAATCATCTGGACAACGTAAATGAAATTGAGGATCTGGATTTTTGAATCCCAGACCAGGGAGTATATTATCAGTATTCTCAGGAGGGTGCCTATTTTTTCTGGAATAACAGCAGCACAATCAAAATCAATACTTTCTCCTTCCTCTTTGTCATCAGTGCGGGCATTGAGTTTACATTCCCTGGTCTCCTTTTGTGACCGTGTCTCTTTTAGCCTTGGAATCTCTTTCTCCAACTTCATCTTTATAGCAAATCGTAATATTGCAACAGCATTGAAGATATGCGTATAGGAAAGTACAGCTTGCTTGGTTAGGAGGTAGGATTGATATCTCGACTGAACCACTCTAGCAGCTTCTCCCATGTCCTGGTAGCGTCTTTGTTGCTGTCCTTCTGTATTTCTTTTTCCACTCAGTGCGGCTGCTACTGTAATTCAACTTCTTTGGAGTTGAGTCACGATTCCATGTCTGTCATCTGTTTAAGAGCAAGGTTTAACTCTGTTTCCTTTTCTCTATTCTTGACCAGCAGGTGCTCCTCCCGGGTCTTGTCCAGCTCCAGCTGCAGCCGGGCCCCCTCATTTGCCATGTGGTCCAGCTGCTTGTGGATATCGGCCATCTCGCTTTCATAGCGCAATGTCAGGCAGACCACCTGACGGACGGACTCCTCCTCCCTTTCGGCGAGCTGTATCTCGCGCCCAGCCATCTGCTTCTGCAGCTCTTCAATCTGATCCTGCCAGTCCTCCCTCAGGGTCTTCACCTCTTCCTGGTGCTTGCTCTGGGTTTGCATCAGCGCCTCCGTCTTTTGGAGCTCTGCAGTTTTTGTCGCCTGGATCGCCGCTGATTCTGTTTTCCAGGCCTCTTTCTCCTTGGCCACTTGCAGACTTTCACGTAGCTCTTGCTGCTGTCTCTGCCATAGGTGCACTGCTTGTGTGTTCTGTTCCAGGGAGACACGTTGGACCCTCTCTGCATTCTGCAGTGCTTCCTGCATTTCTAGCTTTTCCTGGATCAATTGCTTCTCCACTTTTCCTGCTTGGTGAAGCTTCTTATCACCTTCACTGATCTGGTCAGTCAAGTCTGAATTTTTCTGTGTCAGACTTACATTCTCGCTCTTTACAGTCTCTAAATTACTCAGGGCATTCTCATAGGTTTCCTTCAATGTACACAGCTCTGTGCTGCGAGCATAGACCTCATGGCGTGAGAGTTCCAGCTCTGCTTTAAGCGCGTGAGCCTCTTGCCGAGAAACTTCTAACTCTGTGATGAAGCTTTGCACATCTTTCTGGGACATCTCATAGCATAGCTTCCAGTCAGTTCTTCTTTTCTTTAACTCGCTTGGCTCTCTGCCTGGGTCGTGATCATAGTATGGCCTGAAGGGACACTGGTTTGTATTGTTACGTACATTACATAACAAACATTTGGAGTTGGCCATTTTAAAAAATCCTTTTTTTTTTCCCCACACCCGACAGGGCAGACTTTACACACAGCACTTGTTAGCTGCAAATTCACTAATTTCAGCAAAAGACATTAGCTTTACATATAGCACTTGCTAGATGCAATTTTCACTTTCTTCAGAAAACCAAATTATTATATATTTTTTCCCCGCTTGAGTTCAGTACCTTTCAATCTTCTGACCGCTGGGTGCTATTGCATCCACATTTCACACATTCTCTGTGTATGCTGGAAGCACAACTGGTTATACACAGTGGTACAGACTTCACTCATAGCATCTGTACTTTTACTTTGGCTGGGCGGCCATTTTAAACCCCCGCATTTATTTGCAAACCCACAGAACTTTTAGTGTCGACCCACATTCTCCACCATATGTAACAAACGCCCCTCTTTTGTAGCGCTGACATCTGTCTGGGATCTTCCCGACACAGTCTTCTAGGGTTAATTATACGAATAACCAGATCATACAAAGCATTACATTGTTTAACTCAGGCTTCTGCCAGCTTTATTTTCATCCCAGTAAGGGACTTCAGCTTTAACAGGTGTAGGCAGGAGGCCCTCAGATATTAACCTTCAGTGGTTTACTCATATCACTGTTATAATATCTCACACACTGTCACTTTAAGAAACCAAAAATAAATCATATAAAGAAATCCTATCCCATTCAGGGATCTAACTGCACAGCAGAATCAGCCTCTCTAACTTTTTCTGGGCCAACTAACCTGGTTTCCCAGCTTAAAACAATACCCTCTCACTTAGGGTCACTAGACAGAGCATACAATCTTTAGATACAGCAATAGACATTTGTTTGGCTTATCTGTTCGTGGTGGGGAACTCGGTTCCAAGTGTCCAGTCAAATCTTCTGGTACTGATATACTTGAAGGGGGCGTCCTCCCTGAACTGGATGCAGGGGAGCAGCGATACCCCCAGTCTCCAGGCTCTAAGAAGTGAGACTGAAATGCAACCCTCTCTGCTCTAAATACCTGTGCTAGTGATTAGGAAAGCAGGCGAGGGAGAACTAGACACATGACTAGACTAACCTGTGGCCTGGACTTTCCATCCACCAGTCTGAGTAAATGTGAAGCTGTGAAATGGATCATTTTGCACGATTCCTGCACTTTCTGACCTAAAACGGGGCAGAAATCTGCCTAATATCTTTGGATTATGTCACACCCTGTATTCCTTTCCTTTCTAAAAAGATGTTTGGAGAGAAACCCGGGCGCTATCTCTGTGGAGCTTGTCGGATATACGGAAATGTAGAAAAAAAGGGAGGGTATGATACTGCCTGAGAGTGGTTTTCAATTGATGTCTTCCTGTGACTCGGAACCCCAGCAGGATCTATCCAGGACCCTTATAGGCAATGAATACAAAAAGGATGGGGGAGCACAGTTGTGGGAAACAGGCAGTGTAATGTATCTAGTAATTCACACTTAATAAAATATAGCGGTTAAACCCTGAGCAAGCGTAATGGCTCAGGTGGCTGATATCCAATTTTGAAGGGTAAACATACATAAATTGTGTATGTGTGGGAAAAAGGGGTAAAAATAATAATATATAACTTACACGGCCTTGTGTAAGATCAGTCGCTTCAAGGTTTCTTTGGGAATCCAGTTGATCTTGCAATGATGCTTTTCTCTCCGCAATGTGAGTTCTTCTTCTTGTTGTATATACTGCTTACTTCGTTGGTTCAATGTTCCACTCCAGGGGGATTTCCTCTCATATAAACAAAAAAGAGGATAGGATTAAGTCATATGTATATAGAGACGTCAATGAGGGGGAGGATGGGGTATTAATAGACCACTGAAATAAAACGGTATGATTTAGCACTCACACGGGCTAATGTGAGTGTATTCTTATCTTGGTATCTTGTTTCTGCCCATTAGGGATATAACCCAATTGGTAGCAGATAGTGATGGAGGGGTGGGGGAAAAGATACAAAGTGTATATACAGCACAATACTCACACGGGCCAGTGTGAGTACACACTCCTAGCGGTTTCTTTGTGCTTCTATTCCTAGTGTGGCTGAAGCTGAAGATGGGTTAGGCAACAAAATAAAAGACACTATGGTCTGGAGGGTAAAAAACTAACTTTAATAAAAAACAAGAAAATAAAAGTATAAAAGCAGAAACCATAAGGCTTCTGTGGGGAAGTAAAAGCAAGGGGGGGTAGTGTGGTGTATAGTAGTAGGGGGTCTCGCCTTCCGCGTCCGGATGGGGAGCTACAACTACACCTCTGCCTCCTCTGTGGTGTGCTGTGAAATGTCTCAGATGAAAGAAAGAGCAACGCGTTTCGTCCGGAACTGGACTTCCTCAGGCTCTGTAGATCAGGACCGACTGTTCCTTGTCGTTTTTATGCAAGCATTATCCAATCCTGATCGGGGTGCGGTCCCATTCTCGTGTCTCTGCTGCGACGGGACGTCGCCATCTTTCAAGTTGCGCGCGCATCCCATCTTCTGTTGGGTCGCGCGTGTGTGAAATTCAGTATGTCAATAAAGTTTCCGGAATTGAAGGGGAATAGTGCTGAGGGTTGCGTATGCATCCTGGCATAGGCTATGTAGCCGCACGCCCTCATGGAGGCCTTTTTAGTGTCCGTATTGCGTCTCAATAAAGTTCCTTATTTTTGAAGGGTAAAGTTGCGTGCGCAGTCCTATACATGCTACGCATTTGTATATCCTAATGGATGTCTCTCAGGTTTCCCATTCGTGACCGGGTGTGGGTTCTAACTTAGTAAAAGTTGGAACCATGCCAAAAAGTAGCATTGAAAGTGTTGATTATGCCACCAAGGGCTGCATATAGAAAGTGTATATATTATAGTGTGCCATAAGCCTCTCTATATAAACGAATAAAATTGCATATATGTAGAGAGTTTTGTGTCTCTTTTGGTGATCTTATATTAATACGTGGTGATTATATTAGAGTGAAAAAATAAAGAAAGAAATAAAAAATAAAAAATGTGTATTATAATGTGGGTTACCCCAAAAAAGATAAGTATTATCTGATCTAATGTTAATTCAAAACATGATAAAAGTGAATGAAGTTTAAATATTAGAAGTGATGAAGGTGAAATGAATGACCTATTGTTAGTGGGTGGATATAATAATAATTGGGGTGATAAATATATGATGTGGAAGTGAAAGTTGTGAATAACATACTAACTTAATGTCTTATGAAGGTGAATATAACAAGTGAGTTTGTGTGCCCTAGGTGTATACTAGTAGAGTGTAATCGCACTGCTGACAAGGTGATGATAGATGAAGTGAATGATATATATAAAAAGAAATAATATAACGTAAAGAATGTATACGTAAAAAATGTGAATATATTGTATATATAATATATATATAATGTAGTACCTAAAAAAAAAATATATATATATATGCAATTGATGGACTAGAGAAAAATCTCTGTGCGGGAATGCTAAGGCAAGAGTAAAAATAAAACAACGTAAAATAAAATGAGGATCAGAGGTCGATTGTGCAAACCAAAAAATGTGATCCTAATAAACGATCGTGAGTATAACAAGTCCAATATTAGTGATGGCGAAAATTTCAAAGCCTTGGGCAGGTGTATCTGTGGTTAGAAGAGAAGAAGCAGGTTAGTAATTACCTTGGACTAAACATATGTATTGTCCATGGGTAGAATTCGTGGACCATAGTCTGGGGTATTAAGTGTTCACATAAATGCCCCCAGATCTATATCTATGTTGATTCCTTTGGGTGTTAGTGTCTTTAATTTATATATCCAGAAGGTTTCTCGTTGGCATAGCTTACGCAACCTGTCCCCACCTCTCCAGTTGATGTCAACCCTCTCTATCCCCTTATATGTCAGAAGATTTGGGTTACCCTCATGGCATTCGCTAAAATGCTTAGAGACACTGTGTGTCATTAGCTGCCTTTTTATGTTTCCCATGTGTTCCAGCACGCGGACTCTCAGAGGTCTCGAAGTGCGGCCCACGTACTGGAGCCCACATGGGCAGGACAATAGATAAACAATATGATCTGTACGGCAGCTTAGGTGTTGCTTGATCTTGAAGATTTCTTTTGTTACAGTGGACGTGAACTCCATTTTATTACCCTTTGCTGCTTGTTTGCATGCTTTACAATTGAAGCAGCTATGGAAACCTTTTACTGGAGGTAACCAGGTTTGAATTTTTGGTTCTTCTTTTTTGAAGACGCTGGGTGCTAGTTGGGATTTAATGCACGGGGCCTTTCTGAATATCACTCTTGGGACATTGGGGATGTTATCTTTGAGGATGGGGTCTTGTTGTACTACATGCCAATGTCTTTTAATTATTTTCTGAATCTTCATGGCATCTGAATTGTAGGTGCTAATGAATGGGGTTTGGAATTGTGTATTACCCTGTTTTTCTTTTGAGATCAGCATGTCGCTACGTGATAGTGCATTAGTTTTAACTACCACTGATTCAATGAGTTCTGTAGGGTACCCTCTTTCAAGAAATCTACCCTTCAATATGTCAGCTTGGTCCCTAAAGATGCTATCATCAGTGCAGTTTCTCCGTACTCTCCGAAACTGGCCAAACGGTATGTTTTCTAGCCACTTCGGATGTGGGCAGCTGGTGGTCATTAGAAAGTTATTAGCGTCCGTTGGTTTAAAGAATGTTTTTGTTTTTATTTCTAAATTTTCTATGTATATAGTTGGGTCTAGGTAGTTGATATTTACCTTGCTTTGCTCAGATGTGAACTCAAGATTAATACTGTTTTGGTTGATATGTTTAATGAATTCCCTCAATTTTGGTTCGTCCCCCTTCCATATAAACAGTACGTCATCTATATAGCGATGCCATGAGATCAGGTTTGCGCTGAAGGGGTTATTCGACCAAATATTGGCTTCCTCCCAGTCCTCTAGAAAGATATTTGCGTAACTGGGCGCAAACCTGGTCCCCATCGCGGTTCCGCACATCTGAAGGTAGAACAGACCATTAAACCAAAAGACATTATGCGTTAAGATGAAATCAATGCTGTCTATAATGAAACTGCGCTGTTCTTCTGGGATACTGGTGTCTCGACTGATGGCGTTTTCCACTGCTTTGAGGCCATCTGTATGCTGGATGCATGTGTACAGTGACTTCACGTCGCAAGTGGCTAATGTGAAGTCTTCCTGCCACCTTACATCTTTAAGGAGATTTATGACCTTAGTGGTATCTTTAAGGTATGATCTCCCTCCGGTTGCATATTTCTGTAAGTAGAAATCTAGATATTCTGACAGGTTTTGAGTTAAGGACCCGATGCCCGATATTATGGGTCTACCAGGTGGCTTCTCCATACACTTGTGTATTTTGGGCAGGAAATAGAATACCGGTAGAATGGGGTTCTCCTGATGTAGATAACCCCATTCTTTATCACTAAGGATCCCTAAAAGTTTTCCTTTTTCTAAGATCCTATCCAGTTCTTGTTTATGAATGTTGGTGGGATCATTCCTTAGTTTTTGGTATGTATTTACATCTCCCAGTATTCTATTGGCCTCTAGTAGATAGTATTCTGTGTCCATCACCACCACGCCTCCTCCCTTATCTGCTGGCTTGATGGTGATGGACCTGTTGTCTGCTAGTTCCCGTAAAGCTGCTGTTTCTTCTTTACTAACAGACATACAACACGGAGTTATAGCTAGGGGCCTCAACTTTGCACCCACAACAAAACCAAGTGGTTTCACGATGTTTATGGTGCTAACAAATTCGTGAGGAATTTAACCATGAAAAGATTTTTCCTAAATAGGGATGCAGTAACTAGGGACACCCTTAACACACCCATATCAGTAGGAAAACAAAAGGTGAACTTTGTGCATTCCGGATTAAAGGAAAAATCAAAGTTCAATCCCATTGGTAGTAAGGGACACTATCTAGAGGTTTATCACCAATTGATTTTAGAAGATTTGGAAAAATTGTCACAAAACAAACAAAACCCTAAAAATAACCTTAGAAAAGAAGAAACAGCAGCTTTATGGCTAACAGCTAACAGCTAACAGATAAGACTTTTTCATATAAGACTATTATCTAGGTCTGTGTATTGATAAATGTCTCCATGATTTGGGGCTGGAAAAGAGCCTAGCTAACCAACCCAGTCAGAGAGGGCTGAGCTACATGTGTAGATAGTCTCCAAAGCAGAGATAGGTTTTCTTTGTTTGGCTCACTATTTCGCTTATGTTGTTTTTTTTGCTTTTTTTAAGCGACAGGCACAATAAAGCCTTGTTATGATTTCACTTTACAACAGTCTCCATTGTGTACCTCTGCACATGTCCTCCTACATATGGTGTCAGCAGTTTGGGATGAGAGGTGGCCTTTGAAGTTTAAAGGGCTGGAGAATGCCTGTGGAATTTTTTTGTGTGCTTTTGCCTCCATACAGTCTTGCAAACAAACCTGAGCAACAATAACAAAGATTCACCTGCAGCAGAGATCAGAATTAAAGGGATACACACCCAGGCAGGAAACTTACACTGCACTGAAACCTACAAAACCATAGATGGACTCTTTTCCCCAATCCCAAGAGGAGAGAGACTGCTGAAGCAGCTAAACCTTATTTGCCTATCACAAAGTGTAATATGGTCATTGAAATAGTGGTTTTGCCTTCCAGCCATCATAGTCAGGGTTCAGGAAGTGAGTCAGCCCTTAAAAAGGGATAGGTGTTTGTTGTTTTCAAAAGTTTCGCTGAAGCAGTGAATACAGATGGTGACCCACGAGCGGTACTGATTTTGCAAATAAAGGTTGCCACACCGCATAGGGCTACCAGCTGTGATTTGAGTATATGCAGAAAAGTGTGAAAATTGATGTAACACTGTGCTGAAGCAGGGGAATTTTTAGCAAACAAATGCTGAGTGTAAAATTGCCCTACAGGGGAAAAAGGGATTGCTGAACTGTGTAAAAGGTATTCCAAAGCCAATTGCTGAGTGTTGAGTCACCCTGCCGGGAATGAAAGAAATAGTCCACTGCAAACAATGTTTTTTTTCTGCATATAAAAAAGTCTACCTATGTATCTTGGGAGCAAAACAGACACCCAAAGTGTGAAGTGTGAATGCCATAATACCCAAAGATGAGACTGAAATTACTGAACTCAAGCAGAAAACCAAATTCTGTTGCTGAAGCGGAGGGATTGCACCCAGCAAGTAAATGGTGTAAAGCAAACAGAAGTTTTTTCCTAGCAACTAAACATTCAGCATACCTAATGAGAGATCAACCTAGCAAGTAAATGGTGTAAAGCAAATAGACGTTTTTACCTAGCAACTGCACATCTTGTATACCTGATAAGAGAAAATGCATGCACAGCACTGCTGATATTGTAAAACTTACCCAAGAAAGAAAAGTCTACAGAGATGCCTGTGAGAGCTACGACCTCTACAAGCAAAATATGCCCACCTTTAGGACTACCACAATTGAGGGTTCTAGCAAATACAGTGGCAACAGCTGCAATAGCGCCTCCTGAGGTCAGGAAGAAAATTACACCTGATAGCCTAAAAATGGAGGACAAGATGAAGCGTTCCTGTAATGAACCCTACCCCACGGAAGAGTGGCCCTTCCAGTCCAATAAAGAGGAAGACATCTCTTATGGGGAACCCGAACTGAGTCACACCCATAAAACTCCCCAAGAATGGTGGGGGTGCCTGTACTCGGCACGAACCAAAAAGACCGCTCCCTTTGATGACAAATATGATCAGCAGGAGAAAGAGCGGGAGCAGTGGATCACCGAATATTTCCGTCAGCTATTACAGTTGCAAGAAAAACCGGGTGGATCCAGTGACGCTGCTAAAATTTCAAATGAAGATGGAGACCCCAGTATCCCTGAAGGGACGGTGTCATCCAAATCAAAAAGGCGGAAAAAGAAAAAGAAAATCGGTTCTTCACTTACGTGGAAGGAACAGACATGTCCGCAGATCCTGTGGAGGAAAAGGGGGGCCGAGTTGCCCTGCAGCCTAGAGAAAATGGAGAATTCGTCCCGCGGTTAACCGAATATCCAGAAGGCCCAAGGCAGAAGTCGTGTACCCCAAAGAAGTGTCTGTCCGGTGCCAACGGTGAGGAACCCTCAACCAACCATCCCAGGGAAGCGGAGCCAGAACCAGTGAGTGTCGATCCCTTGACCAGCCCTGAGGATACCCTGAAAAATGCCAGGCGTGACTGTGATATACTCCGTGAACAATTGAAACAAAAGAAAGATGGTTACGCGGAGCTACTGAAAAATAACGTGAAGCTACAGGAACATGTGCTCGCAATGTACTGCTGCGGCACAGTTTATTCGAGCATTTGCCCGTTCTGTGCCGCAGCAGTAGCCTGGCGCACGCCCGAGTGTGACGGGCGCGCGCCGAAGCAGCGGAAGAGCGCCCTCCGATCGGGGCGCTCTCCCTACCGCTGCCGGGTCCGCCGGGTCCCCCGGAACCCCCTGCCGCTGTCCCGCGATCGCGGGACACCAGGGCTCCCTCGGGGAGCCCTTGGACACGCGTGCAGGGGGCGCAGGCTCCCGATGACGCGTGACCGCGCGTCTATGACGCGCGGCACGCCGAGGGGCGGCCACTAGCAAGCCGGGAAATCTCCCGGCTTGCGGATCTGGCCGCACTGCGATAAAGTGTGTCGCCAGTGTACTCTGCAGCCAGGACAGAATTGGACGATCTCAAGACTGAGTTAGATACTGCAAATGCTACTATTTCCGCCATGGATGAAAAGCAGAGCCAATCTGATAAAATGATGACTCAGCTGAAGCGGAAGTATGAGGAGGCACTGAAGCAGATGACAGTCTTTCAGCAAGAGGTTCACACTCTTCGCGTAGAGCTGAATGCCTCACAACTGGAGGTCAACAATGTCTGGACAGAGGTGGACGTATCTCAGAAAGAGTTTCAGACACTCCGCAGAGCACTGGATGCCTCACATCATTAGACCAACAGCTGCCGCACAGATCTGGAAGTTTCCAGAAAGGAACTACACAGTCTCACTGAGGAGCTGGACATATCTAAAGAAACGATTGTCAATCTTAAGACAGATCTCAAAGTCTCTCAGAAGGAGCTTCAGACCCTCAACCTAGAGAAGGAAATCTCACGCCAGGAGACTGTCATTCTCAAAGCAGATGTGCGTAAATGGAAGGAGGACTGCAAGAAGGCCCTGAATAGTACAGAGACTGAAAAAGGAGAAAATTTAAGATTACAAAAAAAAAACTTAAAACTCAAAGAAGAAAATTTTAATTTGACAAACGACGTCAAGGAAAAAAATGAAAAGCTGCACGAGCTTAAAGAAATAAATAGACTTTTAGAAGGTGAGAAGTTTGAAGCAGAGCACCGACTGCAGAACCAACTGCAAGGTCTGAGTACGCACCTCGAGAAGGCCGAGGAGAAGCAGCAAACTCTGCAGGAAGACAATCTGCAGGCTGTTAAAGAAATTCAAGTGCTGCAGGAACGTCTGATTACCCAGTATCCCCGCAAAGCAGCATGAGAAACTGAAGGCTACCCTGAGCGTCACCAAAGCATCGCTAGAGGCCAAGCTTAGAACCCAGGTGACCCGGCACAAAAGGGAGCAGAAGAATGTCCAGAAACTAAAACAAGTAACTGTGGCCCAAGCAAAGAAATTCATAGTGCTTCACAATGCAATAAAATGTGGAATCAAGCTCAGAGAAAGCAAAGTACGCAGATAAATTCCCTAGAAGAGACTTGCAAGACACACTCAAACAGGTTGAGACTCTGCAGACCAGTAACTTACAGATTCCTCCAAAACGGAAAAAGGTATTGGCTCTGCCCAAGCACCAGTATCCCACAGTAACTAATGCCCGTGAGGACAAGGGTACAGTGAGAGTTGGGGACTCCACGCACCTTCAAAGCAAGATTACGAAGTTTGAGCCACCTAAGAATGCACTAGACAAACCTACAGCTGCCCAACAGGCAACAAACAGAGGTAGGAGTGCAGAATCAATGCCAGAAGAATCCTTAGCTGAGGAAGCTGAAAAGATAGGACGTTCTCTGGAAAGGGAGGTGGAGATGCAACTCAGTCCCAAAGAAGCTGAACTGACGACTTCGTTGTGTGGAGGAGGTGCAGAAAGACCGCTTCAAAAGCGGAAAACTCTATGGGCTAGTCTTAACTGCTCTACAACTGTTGCCATACAGTTTGTCTACAAAAAGAGGAGTGCCCGACGCAACGGAAATCTCATGATCGCGCACTCTGTAAAAAGACTTTACTTGGAAAAAGTCCTCCTCGAGCGACTGAGGAGTGCTGATCTCAAGCACCTTCGGGAGGAGACAAAAATAAACTGGAGAAAGGGCTCCAATCCCAGCGGGACAGAGGGTTCTCTTCCTCCATCCCCTCTCATTCGAGTCACAGAAAGATCTCGAATGAGAGTGGAAGGATGGGCTTTGGCCGTGGTAAGCCAGAGCTTCCCACAAACAGGGGAGGTATGTAACAGGGGACTTATCCCTGTTCACAAATGTGCCTCTAATCCAGCAATGTGGTGGTTAACTGCTGGTAGGCAATTAACTAACACCACTTGCCTGATTGCTTAGAAAAGCCTGTCTTTTGAGACAGGAAGTGAGACTCCTTAGCTGACACCTGAGCTGAACTTGGAGACACTTGTCTTGAGCCCTGCCAGAAGAAACAGCAGAGCTGCTTTCAAGACACAGGGGAAACTTCTAAACCTGAATGCTGACAAACCCTGAAGAAAAGGTAGCAACCAGGGACAGAGAAGATTTTCCCTCCAAACCAAGGAAGGGCAGATGTCTTGAGCGACAAGCTGACCACAAGACAAAGAGGACAAGATTCTAACCTGGAGCCTGACATTTTCTGTGCACACAAGGGTGCGGATCCAGGAGAGCAGAGAAGCTTCCCCTACAGCTGCCCAGCTAACAGATAAGACTTTTTCATATAAGACTATTATCTAGGTCTGTGTATTGATAAATGTCTCCATGATTTGGGGCTGGAAAAGAGCCTAGCTAACCAACCCAGTCAGAGAGGGCTGAGCTACATGTGTAGATAGTCTCCAAAGCAGAGATAGGTTTTCTTTGTTTGGCTCACTATTTCGCTTATGTTGTTTTTTTGCTGTGTTTTAAGCGACAGGCACAATAAAGCCTTGTTATGATTTCACCTTACAACAGTCTCCATTGTGTACCTCTGCACATGTCCTCCTACAGTGACATTAAAATTATTGCTGATATATAACAATGATAAATTTCCAATGATCACTACTTTACTGCTGGTGAATAGGTTGATAAAAATAACACTACCACTTTTACATTTATCGACCTTTAGTGAATCTAGATCTATTAGTGGTCTTGTAGGGCAGATGGAGAATTTGTATTACAAACTGAAGGTTCACCTCTCTGGGATCGTTTACAGATTTTGATGTGTTCAGCTTTACTTCACAAAATTAAGTAATTATTTTTTTCTGTAGAAAGTTGGAATCTTCAATAAGAATGTCAAATTTCAAGTCTGTTTATTCATCACAAATGTACAATAACAGTAGACATTTGCAATTGCCTTTTTCTACTGTCGCTAACAATCATAGATAATGATGTTGTTCTTTTTTCCTCCACGAATAAAGGTTCTGTTATCTACCATCTAAAAATGGAACCAGCCTTTGTAAGAAAACACATGCTTTTATATATTTGTAAATGACCATTCTTCTGTATATTTTCAAATACTGATCATTAACGTAAACACATTTCTGCAAAGTTTCTATCCATTCTACTGCTTTACCTCAGGGAATTTTTCATATGTAATTCTTTTATTTGTAAATCCTATTTCAGTTCATTTCTTACTTGACTAAAACATTTTACAAATGCACAAGTTCAAATTGTCATAAATAAGTGTGACGTTGAATACAATATTATTATGCTAAGCAAGAAGAAAATGCAACGATTGCTGGTAAACTATGTTTTACACTAGTTGTTTTGATCTCCTTAGGAACATTATTAAAAGTGTATATGGTGCTATGGTACAAGTCAAAGTTGTGTAAATAACCTTTTACAGAAGTAAACTAATGGTACCATTGAATCTGAACATCTGCTAGGAGTATACACTAAAAAAGGTTTGCAAATAATATAAAAAGACCAAAAAAATGAAAACTTCTCAGCCACTGGTTTAGTTTTCCTTCTGTGTTTAGTTCACTAAATATTTGGACAATAGTGCTATTTCTCCAAATTTCTCTCCTTATCTGAGGATAACGAAGAAACATTTTTAGGCCAGATTTGCGAACTGATTTTTGTTCAAAAAACTTGTATTGTATTGTATGTCTTTATTTATATAGCACCATTAATGTACATAGTGCTTCACAGTAGTAATACACGTGGTAATCAAATAAATAACAGATAATATAAATAACAGGTCATGGGAATAAGTGCTTCAGACATAAAAGTAACATTAAGGAAGAGGAGTCCCTGCTCCGAGGAGCTTACAGTCTAATTGGTAGGTAGGGAGAACGTACAGAGACAGTAGGAGGGAATTCTGGTAAGTGCGTCTGCAGGGGGCCAAGCTATATGTATCATGTGTCCAGTATAATCCACAGTGCTATTCATATGCTTCTTTAAGCAAGTGTGTCTTAAGGTGGGTCTTAAAGGTGGATAGAGAGGGTGCTAATCGGGTATTGAGGGGAAGGGCATTCCAGAGGTGCTGGGCAGTAAGTGAGAAAGGTGAGAGGGCTTTAGTTATAAAGGGGGTAGAAAGAAGACATCCTTGAGAAGAACGAAAGAGTCGGAATGGTGCATAACGAGAAATTAAGGCTCAGATGTAAGGCTTTAAAAGTAAGGGTAAAGCTTTAAAAGTGAGGAGGAGAATTGCGTGTGAGATGCGGGATTTGATCGGAAGCCAGGAGAGGGATTTCAGGAGGGGAGACGCGGAGACAGATCTAGGAAAGAGTAGAGTGATTCTGGCAGCAGCGTTTAGGATAGATTGTAGGGGAGACAGGTGAGAGGCAGGAAGGCCGGACAGCAGGAGGTTACAGTAATCAAGACGGGAGAGAATGAGGGCCTGAGTCAGCGTTTTAGCAGTCAAGCAACAGAGAAACGGGCGTATCTTTGTGATATTGCGGAGGAAAAAGAGACAGGTTTTAGAAATGTTCTGGATGTGAGAGGAGAATGTGAGAGAGGAGTCGAGTGTGACCCCTAAGTAGCCCTAAGCAGGGTGCTTGGGCTACTGGGTGAATGATCATACTTCCAACAGTAATGTGGAAGGAGTTATTAGGGCCAGGTTTGGGAGGAAGTATGAGGAGCTCTGTTTTTGCCATGTTGAGTTTAAGGCGGCGGATGGCCATCCAGGATTATATAGCAGAGAGACATTCAGAAACTTTGGTTTGTACAGCAGGTGTAAGGTCGGGTGTTGAAAAGTAAATGTGTGTGTCGTCAGCATAGAGGTGATATTTAAACCCAAGAGATGTTATTAGGTCTCCTAGAGAGAGTGTGTACAGAGAAAAGAGAAGAGGTCCAAGGACAGAGCCCTCGGGTACCCCCACAGCGAGATCAATAGAGGAGGTGGAGGTGTTAGCAGAAGAGACACTGAAATTACGATGGGAAGGTAAGAGGAGATCCAGGATAGAGCTTTGTTACGAATTCCAAGAGCATGGAGAATGTGAAGGAGAAGAGGGTGGTTCATGGTGTCAAATGCGGCAGATAGATCGAGTAATATGAGCAGAGTGTAATGACCTCTGTCTTTGGCAGCATGGAGGTCATCTGTTATTTTAGTGAGGGCTGTTTCCGTGAGTGAGCAGTGTGGAAGCCAGATTGTAGAGGGTCTAGGAGAGAATAGAGGTTGAGAAAATGGAGCAAGCGAGAGAATACAAGACGTTCAAGGAGTTTGGAGGCAAAAGGCAGGAGGGAGACAGGTCGATAGTTAGAAAGACAGGTAGGGTCAAACTTGCTGTTTTTGAGTAATGGTATAACTGTTGCATGTTTGAAGGAGGATGGGAAGGTACCAGAGTAGAGGGAGGAATTAAAAATGTGTGTGAGGGTAAGGATTATAGTAGGTCCAACAGGTTTTAGGAGATGGGAGGGAATGGGGTCAAGAGAGCAAGTGGTAGAGGAGGAAGAGGAGATCAACGGTGACACATCCTCCTCTGAGACAGTGGAAAAAGAGTCAAGGAAGGCAGGAGAAGAGTTAGAAGAGGTGTAGGATGGGAGGAAGAAACAGAGGGGATGTTCTGACGTATGGATTCCACCTTTTCTTTAAAATAGGCAGAAAAGTCCTGGGCGCAGATGGCGGAAGAAGAAGCAGCTGAGGGTGGTTTGAGTAGAGCATCAAAGACAGAGAAGAGTCGTCGGCGTGGGTTAGATTTGTGTGTGTGGATTAGTGAAGAAATGTAGGCTTGTTTAACTTGCGAGAGGGCAGAGTTGAAACAGGATAGCATAAATTTGTAGTGAAGAAAGTCTGTGAGAGTATGAGGTTTCCTCCAGAGGCGTTCAGAGGAACGAGTGGAGGAATATAGCATGCGTGTGTGGGAATTTAGCCAGGGTCTGGGGTTAGAAGGGCGAGGACGGCAGAGAGAAAGAGGGGCATGTAGATCAAGAGAGGAGGATATGGCAGGGTTGTAGTTCCTGACCAGGTTGTCAGGGTCTGTAGCAGAGCTGAGAGAGGAAAGGGAGGAGCGTAAAGTGGAATCAAAGTCTGATAGGTGAATAGAGCGCAGGTTTCTGTACAACCGGGGGTTGATGGAGGTGGAGAAGGGGAGAAGCGAGATAGAGAGAATGAGATGAGGTGATGGTCAGAGAGAGGAAAAGGGGAAATGGAGAAATCGGAGAGAGAGAAGTTTTTAGTGAAAACCAGGTCTAGGTAGTGGCCATCCTTGTGGGTGCTGGCTGCAGTCCACTGTTGAAGGCCAAAAGAAGAGGTTAGAGAGAGAAAGCGGGAAGCCCAAGGGAGAGAGGGGTCATCAATGTGGCAATTGAAGTCCCCAAGGAGAAGAACAGGGGAGTCTGCGGAGAGAAAGAAAAAGAGCCAGGATTCAAGTGAGAGAGAAAGGCAGAAGGGGGTTGAGTAGAGGTAGGTGGGCGATAGATGACCGCCACATGGACAGAGAGAGGAGAGAAGATCTGGACAGTGTGAGCCTCAAAGGAGGGAAAAACAAGACATGGAGGAAAAGGAAGGGTTCAGTAACGGCAGAGAGAGGCGAGCAGGAGCCCCACGCCTCCACCCCTGCCATCAGGGCGCGGAGTGTAGGAGAAAGAAAGGCCACCATAAGAGAGGGCAGCTTCCAGAGCAGAGTCAGACTGAGTGAGCCAGGTCTCAGTTATAGCAAATTGGAGCAGAGAGTGAGAGAGAAAGAAGTCATGCACAGAGAGGAACTTGTTAGAAAGGGAGTGAGCATTCCAAAGTGCACAGGAGAAAAAGAGAGAGGAGGTAGGGTGACAGGGGATGGGTATAAGGTTAGAGGGGTTAACACCAGAAGGAGTAGAGGTTGCATTTGGCAGGCGAGGACGAGAGCATACAGAAATAAGGCAGGGACCAGGATTGGGAGAGATATCCCTAGAAGCAAGGAGGAGAAGCATGGATAGAAAAGAATATGTGAGGAGGATTTGTAGGGGTGTGATTTAGTGCAGGGGGTATAGCTGTGTAGTGTCAGAGGGCGCAGGTAAGAAAGGAGTTCATGTGAACTGAGAAGTGGCGAAGGAAGGAGTGATGGAGATATATGAATAGATTTAGAGACATAAGGAGGCTGGTAGAAAGAAGTGCATAATTTGAGAAGACGTGAGATCACAGCAAATGTAAATGGTAAAGGCAGCATCACAGCAGTAGTAAAGTGCTGAGATGTGCAGTCTGGTGTAGATGATATCCTCCTTTCCAGCGTAGTTCAAATGCAGGAATGATCCATTAGGGGTTGTCCACTTCTTCACTTCTTTTGAACTTCTATTTAAACTTCAGCTACTTACAATGGGCTACTTGGAAATGGGTTGCAGGGTGTAAACCCTGTTTACAATGGTACAATTCAGTTTGCTGGTTGTTACACTGACAGTTTTCTCAAATGCTGAATAGAGCATTCAAGAAATTAACTATGTATCCTGTGTTCACTGAACAAATTGCACATGTTGGGGTCTACAGTATGTAAAGAAAACAGTGTTTTAACATACTGATCTATTTTCTCAGTAGTATTGTGGAGTATATAAGCACAGTTTCTTTAAAAAAATGTGTCAAAATTGGATCGCCACTCGAAAAGAAGCAGATATAAAAAAATAAATTCACATATTCATTTGGTATGCAAAATTCTCCATTTAAAGAGGCAATCCAAACAGCTTAAAAAAATCTTTTTGTTTTAATATATGCAGCATTTGATCACCTTTATTGAAAACAAATTACTTAAGCTACCGATCAGTTCATTCTCCCGTGATCGATCAGCAAAATCTTGCTTCCCAGGGTTTACTAAATGGCTGCCTTTCAGTTCGAAATAAATTCTTTAGTCACTGTAACTGAGCAGCTACAATGTATTCCATATTATTAAAGTAACTTTATCTATTAATTACAGTTTACAGCTCAAACTGCTGGGGCTATTGGCAACAAATTATCACAAACGGGAAAGTGTTACCAATATCTTGCACTGCTGTGGAGGTGGGCTAAATCCTGCTGTAGAAATCAAAAGATGCTCAGTATATTAAAACATTAAAAATGGTATTAAGAGTTGAATTTTAAAATAAAAAAAGGTAGTAAGCATTATCTACTACTACAGAACAGATAAAAAAAACACATGTAGGATGGTGCTTAGATTGCTACTTTTAATATGTGAGGCGATAGGGGGTTAACAAGGCCACTAAAAAATAAAGGCATTATACCCGCCTGGTTAACCCTAAATCGCGTTGGACAGAAGGGGATTAAATGTATATTCACTGCACTGACATGTTTTCCCCTACACCATCTTTATTGTCCCCATTTTGCAGCTCAGTCCATAGCTGCAGTGATAGCAATGTATGTAAAATGTGCCAATTGTATTTGCGACACAAGGGGGAGCTTCTAGTGCTAAACCAAGCACTGATTGAAGAAGCATGTCTACTGCTGCGGCCAAGTTTATTCGAGCATTTGCCCGTTCTTGGCCGCAGCAGTAGCCTGGCACGCGCCCGAGGGTGACGGGCGCGCGCCGAAGCAGCGGAAGAGCGCCCTCCGATCGGGGCGCTCTCCCTACCGCTGCCGGGTCCGCCGGGTCCCCCGGAACCCCCTGCCGCCGTCCCCCACATCGCGGGACACCAGGGCTCCCTCGGGGAGCCCTGGACGCGCGTGCAGGGGGCGCAGGCTCCAGAAGACGCGTGACCGCGCGTCGGTGACGCGCGGCACGCCGAGGGGCGGCCACTAGCAAGCCGGGAAATCTCCCGGCTTGCGGATCTGGCCGATGCGCAATAAAGCGTGTCGGTAGTGTATGAATGGATGGCCACTTTGAAGTATAGGGATCACTTTCTACACGCTAGACCTCTCCACCGCAAGATCAATTGGACATGTTAGCTTCTTAACTTGAAGGGGAACCGTATATTGGCGGGAGAACTAGGTTAAACCGCAGAACACATTACAACCCCATCCAACTATTCGGCAAAATTGCGATAGGAGTGAGCTAGCAGTCTAATTTTTGGAGTGCTGCTAGGTAAAAAGAAACCAGACACATACATATAAGGTTTATAATAGTCGCATAAGCAGAACATACTTTTCTAAATAAACTGTATTGTCCTGGTGGTTTTAAATGTACAGGCAGGAAACTTTTTCTGTCAGCCCGGGAATAAATCCATTAACATGAAAATATGTTAAGGGTGAATGAGCTGAGGGATTTCTCATCTCCGTACTTCCAGGGCACCCTGCAGAGTGGGTGCCTCAGTGTCTATAGGAAGTCCGGAGTTGAAAAGCCTCAGAGATCCTAGGTGTTAGGATGGCCGGGATATTGTAAGTACCAGATACCGGTGTAAAGTATGGGTACTTCACACGTGGTGGCCAAACCCCAGACTCAGTGTCACCAGGCTTGGACCCGCTATGCTAAGGAGCTCAGGTGTGAGGTTAGCGCCTGCTCCATGCAAACCGGGAAGCAACTTCTGCCCTTTTTGCCAAGTACTGGCAAGTCGGGGATAGGTGGGAGAAATGTTCCCACGGGCAGGATTGGTTGTGAATTTTAGTTATAGGACCCTCAACCTGATAAAAATCCCTGCTGGCCAGTCCCTAGCAGATTCACCTGATTCTTTTAAGATTTGACCAAAAACGTCCAAGGTCAGCATCAGCGGTTTCTGAGTGTGAGGGGTTAACCAACATTGTAACAAAGATTTGCACCCTCTTCTGGAATTCGTTAGAGCTAAGGGTTCCCGAACGAACCATGTAAGGACTGAACAAATTTGTCCTTTTGGCGGAGATATAGGGGTGGCAAATTGTGCCCCTAGCCAGGAACTGTTACCCGGATCAATTTGCGCACCCACTTGCATGCGTGCAAAGGTGCCCAGTGTGGCGATAGGGGGTTAATCAGGCCATTAATAAAGGCATTACACCCGGCTGATTAACCCTAAAATCTCATTGGGACTGAAGGAGTTAACTGTATGTGCACCACACTGCTATGTTTTCCCCTACACCGTCTTCATTGTCCCCATTTTGCAGCTCAATCCATAGCTGCAGTAATAGAACTGTATGTGAACTGTGCCAATTGGTTTTGCGACACAAGAGGGAGCTGCGAGCGCTAAACCAAGCGCTGATTGAAGAAGCGTGCCTATGTATGGGTGGCTGCTTTGAAAGTATAGGGATCACATTCTAAGCCCTAGACCTCGCAACCGCAAGGTTAATTGAGTAAGTGGTTTGCGGTCTAGCTGAAATGGTTTCTGTCACAATGTATCCATTACCTTGTTAGCTTCTTAACTTGAAATGGGAAAAGTATATTGGCATGAGAAGTAGGTGAAACCGCAAACCACATCATAGCCCGGTCAATTAAATTAGCTAACTCGCCATAGGAGCAAGCTAGCACTCTAGTTTTTGGAGTGCAGCTAGGAATAAAGAACCCCCACACACACAGATAAAGTTTATAATAGTGGCATAAGCAGAACATACTTTATTAATACTGCACCGACACACTTTATTCGAGCAAATACCCGGCATGTACCTGGCAGATACCTGGAATGCGCCACTCCTAACCTCTGACAAGCCCCGTTGCATTTGCCTTCCCAGCCTGGGCTCATGCCTGGCTGATGGGCGGCTGATCTGTTAAATGATAATGATTAGGATTTAATAGGCTGCAATGCTTCGCGTGTCTACCAGATGGCATAAATTCATGAATTGTAATGCAGTTTATATATATATACTCTGCAGTATTGCAGCCAGTGGGAATAAAATGCTTCAATCCCTGCTTGGAAAATAACTCAATGTACTCGGGCAGAAAACAGTCACAAACCTCAATACACCCGGGTATACCCGAATTCGTGGGACTAGCCAAGCTCGAATAAAGTGTGTCGCCAGTGTAAACTGTATTATACTGTTGGTTTTAAATGAAAAGACGGAAGTTTTTTTCTGTCCGCCTGGGAATAAATCCTTTAACATGCAAGTATGTTAAGTATGAATGAACTGAGGAATTTCTCAACTCCGTACTTCAATGGCACCCAGCAAAGTGGGTGCCTCAATGTGTATGAGAAGCCTGGAGTTGAAAAGCCTCAGCAATCCTAGGTGTTAGGATGGCCAAGATATTAAGTGCCAGATACCGGTGTAACGTATGGGTACTTCACGCTTGGTGGCCAAACCCCAGACTCTTTGTCGCCGGGTAAGGGGAGAGTCCCAGTATGCTAAGGAGTCTAGGTGTGAAGTTAGCGCCTGCTCCGTGCAAACCAGGATGCAACTTCTGCCCTTTCTGCAGACTACTGGCAAGTTGGGAATAGGTGGGAGAAATATTCCCACGGTCGGGTTTGGGTGCATATGTTTGGTATAGGACCCTTAACCCTATACAAATGCTTGCAGCCCAGTCCCATGTGAGATTCACCTGATTTAACAACGATTTGACCAAGTTCCAGTGTCAGCGGTTCCGGAGTGGGAGGGGTTAATAATATCATAACCAAGGATCATCCCCCTCTTCTGGAATTCGTTAGAGCTAATGGTTCCCGAACGAATCCTGTAAGGACTGAACAAACTTTTACCTTTTGGCGGAAATATGGGGGTGGCAACTTGTGCCTCTTGCCAGGAACTGCTACACGGATCATTGTGCGCACCCACTTGCATGCGTGCAGGGGTGCCCAGAGACTTTGTTTCCTTCCCAAGACAATTGATTTCGTTCCCCCCATCCCAGTAAGTGTTTTATTGAGTGTATATTGTGAAGATTTGTGTGTCTGTCTGAAAAGAGATATATTACAATTTATTTTACTCAACTTGTGTGCTCAGTGCAGAATCCCGGTATTAATTTGTAGATCAGACCTGTCTACCGTGACCCCCAGAGACTTTGTTTCGTTCCAAGGACATTTGTTTTCATTTCCCCATCCCAGTAAGTGTTTTATTAAGTGTATATTTTGAAGATTTGTCTTTGTCTGAAAATAAATAAATTACAATTTATTTTACTCAACTTGTGTGCTCAGTCTAGAATCCCGGTATTAATTTGTGTATAAGTCTTGGTCTCCCGTGACAAGCTTATTTACTGGTGGCAGCGGTATGACGCTGACTGAGCCTATGATGGTATAGTCTCCTGCGGGATTCTATAACATAGTGGGGAAACTCGTAGATTGCAAGCTCTCCAGACAAGTGGTAACTTACACACACTTCACAAGCGCACAAGATAATTCACCTTGCCCTTTGCCCATACCCCTGTATTAAACATCCCAACATGAGTAACCGCTCAGGAAGGTTCCGATCTTGGGACCGAGCTCGGATCGTGGAGAGATTTGAAGGCTATGGATTGCCGATGGATAGTCGGTCAAAGCCACAACTGGAGGAGGACTTGGAGAATTATGAAGCGAGAATGGCTCCATGGGAAGGCCTGGCCCCATAGCTGTCATGGCAGCGGACACCATTCAGCCCAGAGTGCAGGAGGTCGATCCAGCTCCGGCGCTGCAAGGACATGGGGAGGGAGCATGCTTCCCAAGATACGGGCCCCATTATGGAGTGTCGGTATCCCTCTGCATTTAAATGTCCCATTTCATATGACCGGGACATTTCAAAGCATAGGAGATACCAGATACCGGCACCCCATTAAGGGGCCTGTATCTCGGGAAGCAGGGGGTCCCCGGTCCTCAAACCAATGTGGTTCATCTCCGGAGACCCCCTGCACATCTACAGTATGAATGAAATGTATATTAAAAACATAATTTTTGGACGAGATTGTCGCTGTGAGAGGCGACTCTCTGAACAGCTCTCTTTGCAGCAGAAATGAATTGCCAGGTTAGGCCTTTTCAGAGGCTCAATCCTATCGCTGGCAGCAACTCGCTCATTTTGGGAATTTTGCACCTCTCTTCCAGAATTCGTTTGAGCCCATACTCCTGTGCTAACATCATACCATGAGTAACCGCTCAGGAAGGTTCCGATCCTGGGACCGAGCTTGGATCGTGGAGAGATGTGAGGGCTACTGATTGCCGGCGGACAGTCAGTCAAAGCCACAACTGGAGGAGGACTTGGAGAATCAGGAAGCCAGAATGGCTCCAATGGAGGGGCCTGGCCCCTTGGCTGTTGTGGCATCCGCACATAATCACCCGCTTTACCCTGTGGCAGATATCAACGGGGTGGCAAAACTCTGCCCCTGCCCCTGATGCCTCAAGACAGGAGTAAGGCTACAACAGCTAGGTTCTCATCTGTCACCCTCTGATGCCCTGCTAGTGGAATGGAGTGGGCTTCCCGCAATCCTTGCTGCCTACACTCCGTGGGTCCCACTACAAGTCTCCTACCTGTCCAGACTACGTCTAACCTGGTAGGTCCCGGCTCCCTACTCCAGAGCCCACAGTGCCACAGCAAGTGGCCTGACTCCCCGCATTCCCGAGACTTGGGCGCCCACAGCCTCATACCTTCTAAGCTGGGGTCAGCTTTCACCGCATCCCTAAATGCTGTCCTTAACACTAGCCACACCCCCTTAGTCTCTAAGTCAGGGGAAACAGGAACAGGTAAAGGGAACAGTAAGTCAGTCACTGGTTGCGACTCAGTAGTCTGGCTTACCTGTCTGGACTCCGCAGTGACCGCTTGAACTGTTGGTCCCAAATGCAGGGAGACAGGGGTTATTTCTCTGGTGATCCCTGATGACTGGCTCCTAGGAATCGCTGCAACAGGAGCCAGTTCTGATGTGAACACACAGGTAACATGCCCCAAGTCATTGCCGAGCAAAACTGCGGCATCTAACCCAGACAATACCCCCACCTCCCTCATGCTACGACCGGCACCCCAATCCAAAAAGAACCGGGCAAAATGAAGCGACATCGGTCCTCCATCGAGCATGGTAACTTGCATCTGGGTGCCCGGGAGCAAACCCTCTGGCCGCACCATATCAGGAGGTACCAGGGTAATGGTGGCACCGGAGTCCAGAAAGCCATCCTCTTGCCGGTCCCCGATGGTCCCCCTCCGCAGATGCTTTTGCCGGACTTCACTGACGCAACCTTATGTCCTCCAATCTCAGCTGCTGGTCCCGAGGTGGCAAGTGCAGGTTCTCCCATGGTCGTCCCTCTGTGGGTTGATTCCATGTATGTTTATGGTACATGTGTAACTAACTGCACTCCAAAAATTAGAGTGCTAGCTCTTTCCTAGTGCAAGTTATCCACTTAATTGAATGGGCTCTGTGATGTGGTTTGCGGTTTGACCTATAATTGGTCTGGGTTACAAGCCGGCATACAATGTATCCGTGCTGGCTTTTGATCAGTAACCGCAGTCACACGCCAACAATTCATCTTAAGTGGATTACAAGACCGCTGGATACATTTTGACAAGACGGCACTTCAGCTAGACCGCAAACCACTTATCCAATTGACTTTGCGGTTTAGAGGTCTACGGCATTGGAAGTGATACCTATCTTCAAAGCAGACACTTATTCACCGGCACGCTTCTTCACTTAGCGCTTGGTTCAGCGCTAGAAGCTCCCCCTTGTGTCACAAATACAGGTAGCACATTTTCATTCATTCAGTTAACTGCAGCTAGCTTCAGAGCTGCAAAACAGGGACAATAAAGATAGTGTAGAGGAAAACATGATATTATGGGACAATACAGTTTAACCCCATCAATCCTAATCAAAGGGATTAGGGTTAACCAGCCGGGCATAGTACCTTTATAATTGGCCTGGTTAACCCTCTCCGCCACAGGGATGCCCTGTCCTTCTCGTCCACCAGGGTCGCCAGTCAGATAAAAATCATAGATATTTTTCCTACAGTAAGTCCATCCCTATCATCCGGATCTGGCTATGTGAAGTTCTCCTCCCTCTTAGTTTATCTTTGAGCCATGGGTCCCAGGTCTTATAAAATGTATCGTTGGAATGTCTGAGAAAGTCTGTCAGCCTTTCCATCGTCATCACCTCATTTATTCTGTTTTCCACTGTCTGTCTGGATAGAGGTGTACGCTTCTTCCAAGCGCCGCGATTACACATCTGGCCACTGTCAATATAACGGAGATTAAAAGTTTTAGGTGGTGGCTAATATCATCTACTGGTTTATCCAGCAAATAGACCAGTGGATTTATAGGAATCAATAGTTCTGTTGTATCCCTAATAATATTTGGGATGGTGAGCCAATAATTTTGAATAGCAGGACACGTCCACCAAATGTGGATCATGTCCCCTTTCTGTCCACAACCCCTCTAATACAGATGCTTCAGGGTAGATTTCTTTCAGTCTTCCTTGGGTGAGATACCAATAATATTGGAGCTTATAAATATTCTCTTTTATTGTAGTACAGATTGAAATTTTCACTGCAAATTCCCAGATATCTTCCCAGTCATCTCTATCAATATCTAAATTTAGGTCTGTTACCCACCTAAGCATATAACTATGGTCTGGGGTATTACCCAAAGCCTCGAAATCCAGTTATTTTTTTCGAAATAAGGCTCCTCTGGTACTCCCCTCCTACAGAGCATCTCAAAATTTGTAGGTTCAGGGAAAAAAAGATTCAGAGATACTTTATATAGAAAATTTCTGATTTGAAGATACTTGAATAAAGGAAGATCTGGGGCTTCAAATTTCCTCTGAAGATCTTGGAGACTGAGGACCTTTCCTTTGCAAAGAAAGTCTGCAATTGTTTTTAATATTTTTTACTTTAAATTGATCAAATTGTTTGGAGTTACAGCCTTGGGGAAAGGTGGGATTATTAAAAGAGCGGTGAGTAGAGATATGTGCGAATCTAGTTTAAATTTTTCTTTTGGTTTGCTCCAGATATTCCAAGTATACTTCATCGCTCCTAATTCTGCGATTTTCATATTCAGTTCTGACTTCTCAGGGAACCAGAGTAACATTGGTAGGGAGAGCGTCTTTGAGTAATGGCCAACCAACAATACAATTTTTGGTCTGCGTTCCAGACTACCACATATATGACCTGAGAAGCTTGGTAATATTTCAGGATGTCCAGGACTCCCAAACCTCCTCTTGCCCTTGATGTCAACATTACCGACCTAGCCGTCCTCTGTCTCTTATCCTGCCAGATAAATTTAAATATACTATTTTGTAAATTTTTAAGTTCGGATCCAGGGATCTGGATTGGGAGAGTCTGAAAATAATATAATAGTCTAGGTAGAATATTCCTCTTGACCGACACTATCCTCCCGATCCATGATACTGTATCTGGAATTTATCCCAATTCAATATGTCTTTTTTGATCCTGTCCAATAAGGTAGGTTATTTGCATTGAAAGAGAGAACTACAGTGTCTAGCAATGTGCACTCATAAATATTTAATGTATGTGGGGCACCATCTATAATTAAAATTAAGTTGTAGTAACAATTTGTTGAGTTGGTAGCGGTAAATTTAGAGCTTCAGATTTATCATTATTCATTTTGTATCCCGAAATGTTGCTGAATTCTATTAAAAGGTATTGAAGATTGGGGAGTGATGTTAAAGGGATGGCTAATATTATATAATCTGCAAAAAATGAGATGTTATAGTTTATGTCTGCAATTCCCTGAATGTTTGTTTATATCTAATATTTGAAGATAGGGGTTCTATTGACAGGGCAAAGAGGAGGGGCATAGTGGGCAACCTTGCCTCATGCTGTTTTTAATTTTAATCGGGCCGACCCATTCCCAGGTAATTTAACGAATGCTGTTCGGTCCTGATATAAGTCTCTGACCCCACTAGGAAAGGGCCAGGAAAGCCGAATCTTTGCATCATTCTATACAGGAAAACCCAGTTTATTTTGTCGAATGCCTTCTCGGCGTCTAAATTTAACTGAATATCTTTGGTCTCGGTAGAATGTACGTGATCTATAAAATCTATTATTTTACGGGTGTTTTCAAGGCCTCTCTCCATGTTATAAAACCAATCTGATCAACGTGGATCAGTCTCAGCAGAATAGGGATTAGCCCGTTGGCCAAAATTTTGCTATAGATCTTGAGGTCGGAGTTGAGCAGAGGGATCGGCCTGTTTACCACATTGAAGAGGGTCATGGCCCTCTTTATATATAATGGCTAGATTTGTGGTAGACATAGTTGTTGGTATTGGTTTGCCCTCTAGGAAAGAGTTGAACATCTCTAGCATAGATGAAGAGAAGGTCGGGAACATTTTCTTGTAGTAAACATTAGTAAGGCCGTCAGGGCCCAGGTATTTTGTTAATTTCAAAGATTTAACTGCTTTTGTCAATTCTAATTGGGTAATTCTGCCGTTGAGGGCGTCTAGCTCATTCAGAGTCAGCTGAGGAAGATTGCATCTCTCTAGATATTGGGAGATGAATTCTGATTTTAAGGGTTGGGATTATTCTTTGTGGGGGATTAAAATGATTTATTTGGGCAATTTCACGGTCATTGTGGTTAGTTAGGCCATTTTTGCATTTAATTGAGGATATTTGTGATCTAACTCTCATTCCTATAAGTTTATTGGCAAGAAGTCTGTCAGCTTTGTTTCCCTCATCATAATATTTTGGTTGGTCCATTTCAGAGCCTTCTCAATTTCCTCTAATTGAGTCTATCTTAGCTCCAACCTCGCCGCACAGAGGGATATATAAAGTTTTGACAGGTTTGTTATATGTAGCCTTTCCAAATCGACAATTTTGTCCGCCAACTCTTTATATAGTTTTAGTTTGCTTTTTTTCCTGTTTGAAGCTATAGAGAGAAAATCACATCTGATCGTTACTTTGTGGGCTTCCCAAATGCATCGAGGGTGCCGAAACAGAACGTTTTATTACATTTAATTTTAGTTTCTATTTCTGAATGATTTAGTAAAGAGTAATTTAAACTTCAATAGAAAGGGTTACATTAAACAAAGGGGAAAGTGAGGGTCATATAGAGGGGCGTGTGGTCGGACCAAGTAATTGACCCAATGTCTGGGAAGTTGTGTGGAAGATATTTTTAGTAACTAAAAAATAATCTATATGAGAATAGATCTGGTGAGGAGGGAGTACAAAGTATAGTCCTGTTGACCCTGATGTTGTGCCCTCCATATATCTGTCAGTGATAACTCCTTTATTAAATTTCTACATTTTTTTGCCATTTTTTTGGATTTGAATCGTGTCAGCCTGTCCCAGGATGGTGGATCTATCCACATCCGGAGCTAGGATCATAATTATATCTCCTTCAACCACGAGTGAAGATGTATATCGTTTGGTCAATTGACTACAAAACTTTTCTAACAAATTCAATTTGTTTCGTTTGGTGTGTATAGATTAACTCTAAACTCCTTGAACGTCTTGTATTCTCTCGCTTGCTCCATTTTCTCAACATCTATTCTCTCCTAGATCCTCTACAATCTGGCTTCCGCACTGCTCACTCTACGGAAACAGCCCTCACTAAAATAACTGACGACCTCCATGCTGCCAAAGACAGAGGTCATTACACTCTGCTCATATTACTCGACCTCTCTGCAGCATTTGACACTGTGGACCACCCTCTTCTCCTTCACATTCTCCATACTCTTGGTATTCGGAACAAAGCTCTATCCTGGATCTCATCCTACCTCTCCCATCGTACTTTCAGTGTCTCTTCTGCTAACACCTCCTCCTCCTCTATTGATCTCTCTGTGGGGGTACCCCAGGGCTCTGTCCTGGGACCTCTTCTCTTTTCTCTGTACACACTCTCTCTAGGTGACCTAATAACATATTTTGGGTTTAAATATCACCTCTATGCTGACGACACATAAAAGTACTTTTCAACACCCGACCTTACACCTGCTGTACAAACCAAAGTCTCTGAATGTATCTCTGCTATATCATCCTGGATGGTCATCCGCCGCCTTAAACTCAACATGGCTAAAACAGAGCTCCTCATACTTCCTCCCAAACCTGGCCCTACTATCTCCTTCCAAAAAACTGATGGAACTACGATCATTCACCCAGTAGCCCAAGCACGCTGCCTAGGGGTCACACTCGACTCCTCTCTCACATTCGCCCCTCACATTCAAAACATTTCTAAAACCTGTCGCTTTTTCCTCCGCAATATAACTAAGATACGCCCTTTCCTCTGTTGCTCGACTGCTAAAACTCTGACTCAGGCCCTCATTCTCTCCCGTCTTGATTACTGTAACCTCCTGCTGTCCAGCCTTCCTGCCTCTCACCTGTCTCCACTACAATCTATCCTAAACGCTGCTGCCAAAATCACTCTACTCTTTCCTAGATCTGTCTCAGCATCTCCCCTCATGAAATCCCTCTCCTGGCTTCCGATCAAATCCCGCATCTCACGCTGCATTCTTCTCCTCACTTTTAAAGTTTTACACTCTTCTGCCCCTTCTTACATCTCAGCCCTAATTTCTCGTTATGCACCATCCAGACTCTTGCGTTCTTCTCAAGGATGTCTTCTTTCTACCCCCTTTGTATCTAAAGCCCTCTCCCGCCTTAAACCTTTTTCCACACCTCTGGAATGCCCTTCCCTCAGTACCCGACTAGCACCCTCTCTATCCACCTTTAAGACCCAATTTAAGACACACTTGCTTAAAGAAACATATGAATAGCACTGTGGATATTCTGAACACATGATACATAAAGCTTGGCCCCCTGCGGACTCACTTACCAGAACTCCCTCCTACTGTCTCTGTACGTTCTCCCTACCTACCAATTAGACTGTTAGCTCCTAGGGGTAGGGACTCCTCTTCCTTAATGTTACTTTTATGTCTAAAGCACTTATTCCCATGATCTGTTATTTATATTATCTGTTATTTATTTGATTACCACATGTATTACTACTGTGAAGCGCTATGTACATTAATAGCGCTATATAAATAAAGACATACAATACAATACAATACAGTCAGTAATTTACACTAACCCCACTCTCTCTCAATAACAAAAGAACTACAGATTGCAATGCAACCATTACGAAGAAGATAAAGACAAGCTGATAAATTTGGAAAATGAGGCGACCGACTGTAGCAGCGTGCGTGTCAGCGTGGATGTCCAACTGGGGAAGGGGGAAGTGACATCAATCGAAGCCGCGGACGCAGGGAACAAATGCAGTGAGGTCGCGACGAACTGCAAACTGTGTTGCCCTGTTTATCCAAATGCCCAGTATATGCTGATAACATGTAAGCCTCCAATTTTACATGTGTGCTGATAAATGTATTTATTGTCTGCACTATTGGTTCTCTTCTTCTATTTGAGCTCTGGAAGGCTACTGTGCGTTAACTCTGGAAGATTATGAATCTGTGTGGGATTTTGCTTATCATTCTGCTCCACTTGTCAGTAGATTACTTACAGATCATTAATTTTGTTATCACATTTTATTATCATATTGTGATTTCTTTTTATTTTTATTGCACCCATCTGGCTCCCCTACTGTTTGAGAAAATGGTATGCTAAGCTTAGGAAACAAGCTCTGTAAGGGTATTTGTTTTGTCTATATTTCACTGTTTTTTCACCCTTTATAATATATTTACTTTTGTATTCACAATCACATTCACATTTATTCACTACCTCACTAGATAAGTGTTTGAGCGTCATCCAGTGTTTTGTTTTCAAATTTGGAAAAGAGGCGGCCTACTGTATTTTTGCATTATTAATTTGTCCATGATTATACTGCAAAAATAAAATTGTTCCTTCTTTAAATTCATGAGAATCATTTGAAATGTGTGTGTGTGTGTGTGTTGGGGGGGGGTGATGTGCTACTACCTCAGTTTACACAGTTAAACAAAACCTGGAAATGAACCTCTACTCTAATTCATTCAACCTCTAATGAATCTCTCTGGGGAAGGTGTCGATAAGCAGTTCATTTCAATTTGATCTGTTAGGCTTACAGTGTGTGCGTGTGTGTCTGTGGGGGGGGGGGGAGAGATGTGTATGTAGGATATTAGTTCAAATAAATCTTTTGAACAGTTCACCAGAATGTTTTGAACCCCACACCCCCAAATAAATATTACAGTGTGCAACCCACCTCATAAAGTACAGAATACATGACTACAGTGTAGAAATAAAAAGCTAATGATTGATTCTAAGAATAGAAAACAATTGTTATGCAAGCCCATGTCGAGAAAAAAAACAAAAAAAGGGGTCTATTTTTTTTCAGACTTGAAATTCACATTGTATGAGAAGTCATTCTCGCCAAAGCCCCATATATGTTTCAACAAGGTTCCAACGATACATACACACGCATGCGCCTAAATGTGTTTACACACATATGCATTTCAACACACTTGGGTTACGCTCGATGTAACTTCTTTATACAAGATTATTGATCACACTTTGGGCTCGAGAGCAATTAGTCACTTTCTTAATCACTCTAACTTAAATTTGGCACAAAACACTTATTTGTTAGATTCAGTGATGTTTTTGTTACAACACAATTACTTTATGTTTGATGCACAATTTTATTTACAGTCACAAGGCACAGCCATGGACACGTCATTTGCACCTTCATACGCAAATCTTTTTATGGGATTTTGGGAGTCCACTCACATTTTTGGTGACAATAACCCTTTTAGAGATAATATTGTTTTTTACCGTCGCTTCATTGACGATTTATTATTTCGTTGGAATCGGGATACTGACACCTTACATGCTTTCTTTGAATATCTTGAGGCAAACACATATCATTTGAAATTTACACATTCATACAGTGACTCACAGATTGATTATTTAGATTTGCATTTGTACATAGATGTTGGACAACAAATTCAGACCAACATCTATAGAAAAACGAATTCCAAAAACTCCCTGCTCAGATCGAACAGTGCCCACCCGAGACCACTCATAAAGGGCATACCCAAAGGGCAATTTTTAAGATTAAGGAGGCTATGTTCTACGAACGAGTCCTTTATGGTACAAGCTGATGAACTCAAACAAAGGTTCAGAGATCGTGGTTATGGAGAGAGGGACCTGGAGAGTGCCTATGAATATGCCTTACAAGCGGATCGGGAGTACATGTTAAAAAAGAGAAACCCCAAAAAACCATCCTATAACAACGATACTAAACAGGGCCCACTCTTCATAACTACCTTCTCCAAACAAGCAGAGCAGATAAGGTACATCTTACAGAAACATTGGGGAGTTCTAAAATTAGATTCAGAATTGGACCCCTACACTATACAAAAACCAAGAATGGTTTTCAAAAAAGCCAAGACCATCGGTAACTATGTATCTCCTAGTCTGTTTAGCTCTCGGAATAAAAACACCACACGGCTACCAAAGGGATTCTTTAAATGTGGCCAATGCAACCTTTGTAGATATGCGGAACCTCTAAAGTCTCAGAAGGATAGCTATACCAGTCATGTCTATAGGATTGAGTCTTTTATGACGTGTAATACCAACTTTGTAATTTATCTGTTGAAATGTGCATGTGGCAGTGGCTACATAGGTAGGACTATTAGGGCATTGAAGGTGAGAATTACAGAGCATATTCGTAGTATTAAAAATAGCGACGAACGCTTCCCTGTAGCGCGCCATTTCAATACATGCCCATCAGGATCTATCAAAACGCTCACATATAGCGCCATTGAGAATATCTCCATACATCTTAGAGGGGGACACAGGGAGGCTTCACTGAAACGTAGGGAAATGTTCTGGATTTATGCCCTTGGGACAATGGCACCCAGGGGCATGAATCAGGACTGGGAGTTGAAACATTTCCTCAACTAAAAACAATAAAGAAAATATGCGTTTTCACTTTAGATGCATGTAGCGACTGATGTAGCTTTGACTCGCCTTATGCAAAAAGATCCAAAATTAATAACATGGTTCTTATGAAATTTAGGGAATACATGTACAATAGACCCAATCAACATTAAATATAGACATTAGTTTTTAAGAGGGCCATCCATTCTCTATTACTGATCTCTTTATGTCATACATGTTCCAGTTTTTATGTACAGCCTGCTTTTTCTGCCCATTCACCATATACAGTTGTAATTCTTGTAGTCAACTCAACAAGATATATGGGGTTAATATCAGTCTCCCCATATGGTGTAATATATAAATACTCACAGACATGAGTAACATATATGTTTCCACATAGAGTACATAAATGATCAATGGATTATGCCTTATGCTAAATGCACTGTTATTATTAAATATGATTATATGGTAAAACAATGATAACACATTGCCCTTTATCTGACTCTATGACCTCCGTTGCAGTTCTAAGATTCGCATTACAATGTTTAATTGTCTTTGTTTGTTATGTATGTTTATATTGTAGTTGGGCATGTTTTATCATGCTAATTTTATTCATTTCTGTTTCCTTCACCCAAGTCTTTTTGTTCCCTTTCCTAACCCCCCCTCTTCTCCCCCCCACCGCCGACTCCCTAGTTCATACAGCAATGTATACATTCCCATAAAACACAGAGATGGGAATCTCATTGTTATTGTTTATGGTTGTTGCCTAGCAACGTCGCGGCCTGTGTTGCAGGAGGGGTTGTACGTGCGGCTACTACACATGCGCGTCATTCCCCTGCTTGAAACACACCCATGGCATCTTGCTTTCCATTGGGTATGAGCATCAACCAATTAGGGTGCATTTCGGCGATTTTCGCGCCAAAATCACGCAGCGCGATGACGAAGGTTGGCGGGGCTTACTCTTTAAGACTGGGGGGATTAACGGCGCGAGTCAGCTCTATGATTAAGGACTATGCCAGTCCGAAACGCGTCAGAGTGTGTCCCCCATACCATGTGTTGTTAATAAATATATATTTTTAACTTACACCTTGCTGGTCTCCTATTCTACTCGGCTGTGCACCGCTGGAATCCCAGCATTTCTACCACTGCATTTCAACAAGGTCCCTATGAAACATACACGCATGCGCCTAAATGGGATGACAAGCATATGCGTTTCAACAAGGTTCCAATGAGGCATACAGGCATGTCCTAAATGTGATGACGTATATGCGTTTCAACAAGGTTCCAATGAGACACACACACGCATGCGCCTAAATGGGTTGACATGCATATGCCTTTTGAAAGTAGTGAATAAAAAATAATACATATAGAATAAAAGATATACACTTGTATTTTCCGTGTTTCTTAGCATAGTTAATTACACATGCAAGCATATGGTATAAGGTTTTCTATAAAGCTCACAATTATTCTATCCTAATCAATAAAATTTGGACTGTCACTCTAAATGTTTTGCCTAATTGGATTTTTAAATCAGATTAACTATGCGCAAGCAACATTTTAAAACAGCGATATTAGAGGTCCATCGAAATCCCTTCTTTTGCCTTTTTCAGCTTGATGTCAAAGTTTATTTTCTGGGGAAAAAAATGATGCTATTATTTCCAGTATTGCGCATGTGTCAAGTTGCGCCATTGGGAATTAAAGCAGCAGTTCAAGCAATATCCTACTGTACATGTGTATCTGTACTATGAGAACAAACTTCTGATAGGCTCTGGCTCTTGAGCCCCGCCCTCTCCCTAGCTGTCCACCAATTGTATCCAAAATCGTAGTCCGAAATGAAATATTCATATATTTCGGCTACAGTCGCCATCTTATCTAATGAAGCATTAATTGCATAAAATATTACAAATGCATAACTACAGTCAGGTTTTTTTTATACATGTACAGTGTACAGTCCAGTCAGCAATTGTGCAAGAATACTGTAGGAATGTAGAAAAAAGCACACAGCTTTTATGTTTTTATTATGAAGCGCCTAAATTTGATAACGTCTTCAAGGTTGAATCACAATGGACCACTGTGGTAGACTTGGTTTTATCTGGTTTTAAACACCTGTAAATTGACACAGTAGCACAGAGAGAACTGTACACATTACAATTAATTAATTTCGGCCACCTAGCAGATACGTGAAGAATTTAACCCAAAAACATCCAAAACCATTAAATTAAATCAGATCAACAGCGGTAAACCTGGCGGTGTGAGGGCGGAATGAACGTGGGAATGCGGCATGAATACCGTGTTGAGTGTAGCAGCGCGCACGAAAACGGCACCGTGATTTATTAAAATAATGGTCACTGCATCTGTAGATTTACATTTCAATAAAGTTTCCATACGTGTTAGACCATAATAGTATCGGGAGACGGAGAGGGGGGTGGAAAAAGGGGGAGGAAGGCTGGGACATGGGGGGGAGGAAGGTTAGGAAAAGGGGAGGGGAAGGGGAGGGAGGAGGGTGGGGAAGAGGGAGAGAGCAGGGAGGAGAGTGGGGGAGAGGTTAGGGGAAAGGATGGAGACATAAGAGATGTATAGCCTTATATTGTAAACCCTCTAGTACTCAGACCATCAGTATGAATACCTTCCACTGACAATCTTAGTTTTATAATACATTGTTTATGGAGAGAGCATGTTTTATTAACTATTTATGCGGAAGGGTAGGGAGGTGGAAAGGGAGGTAAGAGGGGAAAGGTGAGCAGGGGAGGAAAGTAAGGGGGTAGATAGAAGGTGAAAGAGAAGAAGGGGGTAGGGAGAAAAAGGGTGGGATGGGGAGGGGTGATGTAAAAAAGAAAAATGGGTATGATAAAACTTTAAACAGTTTTATCTATTCTTTAGTCCTACACAGCAACTCAACTCTCTAGCCCCCTGTCTGATTGTACATCAACGAAAAAATGCAACTGGGAGAAACCAGGTCTAGCTTCTCTCCACAACTACTGTGCAGATTGGTACAAATCCTGATATCATATTAAACAATACTACTATGTATTTAACATTAGTCCTCTCAGAGACAGAGATCATTATTAGAACAACACGTTCATTGGGGGGGAGGAAGGGGTGTCACGGGAGACCAATGCTCGGATCCTTTCATTGAGCAAAATGTGAGATAAAATAAATTGTGATTTATGTACACGAGAAACACACACAGCTTGATTTACAAAATAACACGAAAAAACACTTACTGGAATGGGTCGAAACAAAATAAAATGTCCACTGAAAGAAATTCACAAAAATAAAGTCTCCTGGCACCAATTCCCAGGAGTGGGGTTGGTGCGCAAATAGAGCGTGAGGCAGTCCTTGGCTAGGGGCACTGCTTGCGACCTCTGTTTCTCCGCCGAAAGTAATCTTATCATTCTGCCCTTGCAGGATTTATTCGCAAATCCTTAGTTCTATCGAACTCTTAAAGCAGGGTACAATCTTTAGTTACGATGGAATAGTCTTTGTACCGCACAATGTATCTTATATGAATCTCCCGTTCCAAATGACTTCACAGAATTTTTAAACGAGTCAAAGCCTATCTGTACTATGTGCAGCCAATTTCGGCATGGGAACCAAATCTCCACCCTATGGCAGAGTTGCCAACAGTTCCTGCAGCCGGGCAAGGGGCTTCATGGTATGTCAAGGGTCATGAGCTAACATCACACCTGAGCCTCTTAGCATACCTAACCAAGCCCCCTTCTCTGGCGGCAGAATGTCTACCTCTGTCCCGGACATCTGGACATCTGCTAGGAAAACTGTTTATAATAAATCCTCCTAAAGTAACACTGCGATCTGTCAATATCGTTGTTAAGTCCGGACTTCTGCCAACAGCCCGGCGACGCATCAGCGGGGTGCCTCAGAAGTCCGCACTTAGGTTATGCATGATTCACTCTCCGGAATCGACGGTCATATACTGTACCTGTGAATCCCCAATGTATCCGCTGCCCTGCCTGGCTGAATGTTAATTTCTTTACTCTCATAACTTTAATGAACTAAAAAGAGAGGCACTTTCATTCATGACTTTGTATTAAAGTAATAATAAGGAAAACATAACTGCTTTACTGTTTGTATCCCAGCAGCACTCACACCATTGTCAATGTTCCAAATTGACAAACGGGGTTCATTTTATAATAAGTAGTTTATTGCACAGTATGATCATACTCATTCAAAAGTCTACAAGACTCTCTCTGCCAGGGAGTGTCCAGGCAGCAACCTTTATACATTTTTGGTTCCTTTGTCTAAACTGTTACTAGACAGATTACACTAACCACTCCTTAATTCTTAAACCAATCATCTTACAGTTCATTAAACTTGGTTTGAACTGGTCTCAAACAGCCATGACTAGATACCTGGTACACACTATCACAAGAATGTGGGCGTACACTATCACAAGAATGTGGGCGTACACTATCACAAGAATGTGGGTGTTACTTTAGTCATAGTCGTAAATCTACTTAGAAGCGAAATCACCCATCTACACACCTCATACTCATTCCTTCACACAAAATGGATACTGAAAACAACAGGTTTGTACAAAATGGAAACTGAACATTACTTTCAATCCTTCTCCAGGGAACCCCCCAGTCCATTTTCAATAATATATCAACAGTATCTTCATTTCAGCAATATTATTTTGTCACCATATTTCATAGCGCTCGCATACTCCTAACCTAATTTAGCTCCCTGCTTCTGTGCTATGTGAAAACGTGTTGGGAGTTAAAACCCTTTATACTCTTTGTGGATTGGCAGTGAAACATTGTTGCGATACTCGGAACTAATACATAACTGTGACCGCACTCACACAATGTAACTTAGTATAAGGATGTGGCCTTCTTATGCTTTAGAGGGACACACACAGACAATTCTGCGACGACGAGTATTCTAAAACTTGCCTTGGAAATTCTGAGGCAATATCCAGGTAATGCTGCCAATATTTCAGTGAAATTTCTGCAGACAGACTAATGGCCCATCGGATTAACACAGCGGGGATCCCTGGCAGTCCCATTCCAACTGAATAGGACTGCCTGGGACCCCTGCTGTGTTAATCCGATGGAAGGAAAAAACCTGGGCACTGCAGATTTCTGCATAGAAAATTTATTAGCCAATAGTTTGCAACTATTGGTTAATACATTTTCTATGCAGAAATCCACAGTGCCCAGTTTTTTTCCTTTCATACATGATATTGGGAGTACCTAGCAGAGATTCCTGAACCAGGAGCACCAGTATTTATATCATTTTTCCTTTGGGGGGTGCAGCATTACCTTTCAAACTGTGTAAATCCGATGGGCCATTAGTTTTTCTGCTGAAATGTCATAGAAAATGTTTCAGCATTACTGGGGTATTGTTGGTGATTGGCCCAGATTTTCCAAGGCAAGTTTTAGAATACTCGTCATCGCACCTGTAGCTCCCTGCTTCTGTGCTTTGTGAAAAAGCGGCTTGAGTTAAAACCCTTTTTTCGCTTTGCGTTTTGGCAGTGAAACATTGTGCAATACTCAAAACTAACACATAACTGTGACTGCACTCATACAATGTAACGTACTCGGAACTAATACATAACTGTGACCGCACTCATACAATGTAACTTAGTATAAGAATGTGGTTTTCTAATGCTTTAGCAGGACATAAACAGAAAATTCTAACGCATTTACAGGCTTGCAGCCAGCAGTGGGCTGCAGAGCTGACACATCACATTTACCCATTATGACTGAGGGGAACCCTGTTACATGACTTACACATGTGGTCCCCTTATTCCTAGCGGGACACACACAGACAATTCTAACACAATTACAGGGTTGCAGCCATTGTTGGGCTGCAGAGCTGACACTCTACATGCCCAATATGACTAGGGCAGTCAGCCGGGCATAATATCTTTATTTACTGACCTGAGTACCCCTTCACCGTCACAGGGGGGTAAACAGATCCCCCTCAGCAGGCACATAAATCAACTATAATGGGCCTAAACGGTAACATATAAAGGAACAGATTTTTCTACTTGCGACACATATTGGCAGTGGGACCAGGTTCATCCCGCTCGATCGAAGTCTGTGAGGGGGGAGGTAATAAACTTGAGGTGGGGGCTTGATCCACTCTGTGGCCCCGTAAGGTAACTCACACTCCCACCACAAAATCCAGAATGGGTCAAGATGTGGGGTCCAAAAAAAAGCATACACCGGCCCATCCAGACAAACACAAAAGTCCCACCCAGAATGAGCCCCAGCCCCCAAATAAATCCATCCCGGGTCCCAATCCAACAGAGTCAGGGTCTATCAACCAGTGAGAACAAGAGGGGATACCGAAGGGGTCAGGGGTCAGGGGTCGCTGGGAAACAGATCAGGTCAATTATAGCTGCAATAACTTCTGACAGGACAAAACAAAGGTGGGGACCTATCAAAAACATGCCCCATGGAGCCCCCTTTAACCTAAATAATATAAAGATTGCTCAAACCAGGACCCAGGTAGCTTCCAAATCCGTCGATCAGACTTCCAGGTAGGTCAACAGAGCTAGACATCTCTATCTAGCTGGTCTGCTCAGACTCAGACAAACACAGGGAACCCAGAGAAATAGGAGAACCCACCTCCTCCAGGGCTCTTATTCACAGATCCAACAGCCTGGACGGGCAAGGAGGCCTGTGTAACACGTAGCTCACCACAAACGAGGGTAGACCGCAGGGCTGAGGTAGGGAATTGTATATAACGCCAACCACAACCTCGAGAGCAAGTCTAGAGTGTAGGATAGTGTGCAGGCCATATCAGGGTTACACAAAACAGTGTTAACGTGATACTTGCCAGGTCCAGGGATGTAGAGGATCGGATCGTTGGGGTACGTAGCCAGAGTCAGGGTTGGAGAAGGTAGAGTAGTCATAATGCCAAAGCCAGGGTCAGTGTAGGAGAGAGCAGCGTTGTCATATTCCAAACTCAGGGTCGGTGCAGGAAAGAGCAGCGTAGTCGTATCCAATCCGGAGAAAGCATTGGAGAAGTCACAAGTAGAATCCAAGCAGGGTCAGGCAGCAAGGAGAAGACAGGCACTAGGCAGTGAGTCACAGCGTCACACAAACAAGGTTATGCTCGGCAAAGGCTGAGAGTTCTGTGAGCATATTTATAGGACCTCCCACCAATGGGAGGCGACCAGGAAGTGGGGCAGCGGTTCTTGATAGGATGCTGGAACACGTAGTTGTGTCCTATGGCACAGCCTATTGATATTGCATCAGAGCTTGTGCCCGCATCGCGCGCACCCCGTGCATAGTGTTGGTGACCCGGTCGCGCGTCATCACCGCGCATCACAATGCCATTGCTAGTGCTGGGGGGTGGAGACCAGAGGCGGGACTCACCGATACGGAGGCGGAGCGCCGCATACAGCCGCACGAGGAACTCCCGACTTCGGAGTGGGGCGGGACCTTGGGACAGAGACTGCAGACCGTCGCAGAAGTCGCACACCACGCATGCATCGCGCATCGTGGATGGAAGAATGGGCGCACTCCTTGCGCCCAGGGACAGGAGAAGGTGAGGGAACCCGCACAGTACCCGTGCGCCGCGCATACATGCCCCCAGCTACGTTGCCACTCCTGAGTGCCATGCGGATCAGGTGAGTGCTGGAGGGTTAAGGGGAGAGAAGCCCCAGAACGGCGAGTCCTCACAGTCTGTTGGTAAGGATTAAGTAGCAGCCATCAATCTGAGCCGAGTAAGCAGGGGCTTTGAGTGAGGGGAGAGATCGCGAGAGTAGGTGTCATGAGAGCCGCTGTCCTCATTCTTTACCTGTGGCTCTTTGGCTGTTTTGACCAGCAAGTCTCTCTGAAGATCGTGCCGGTCTCTTTGAGATTTTGGTGCATCCTCATGCCGGGCAGGTGGAGATATGCCCAGGTTCGGGAGAAAGCCATCAATTTCCTCCGGGTACCTGATTTAGAGATATTTCCCATTTTTTTGGACAATCAATTTGAATAGGAAGCCCCATCTATAGCGCACATTCTTCTCATTTAAGACTAGTGCAAAGGGTTTAAAATTGTGTCTTCTCTCAATTGTAACTTTGGAGAGGTCATTGAAGATTTTGTTCACTTCATTTTCAAACATTATGTCACCTTTGTCCCTACAGGCCGTTACAATTTTTTCTTTGGTGGCGTAATAATATAGACTTATAATTACATCTCTTCTTCGTTTCTGGTCATCAGACTTAGGCACCAAGGCCAAGTGCTCCCGATAATTTCTAAGGCTGTGGCCATGGTGGAGCGAAATGCACGTGCACACTTACGCTCAGCACGATCAGAGAAATAACTCTGAAAGCCATCATCCAGGGTGAGGGTGCAAGCACACGTGCACGTGCCTGTGCGCTTGCTGCTTGATGAAAAAAACAAATTTGATTTGGCTGCTCGCTGATGTGTCACGTGAGTGTTTCGCCCAAAAAAGCCGATCCAGATCTGTGACATCATGGCCATGCCCCCAACACCCTCCACTGCACACAACTAGCTGGCCGTAAATTGCCTGGCCGAGCAGAGTGCATGATGTCACTGCACTAGAGCACCAGTGCGCCCACTCCCAGCCTTGCCACAGCCTTATTTGATTTCTTGAAGGCCCGTGACTATTGCTGAGAGAAAATCAGTAAGCTAAGGGATGAGGTTTTCTGGGAAGATTGTTTCAGGGATGTTCCTGATTCTGAGATTTTGTCTCCTATGTCTGTTTTCTTGATCTTCTACAGCATCTTTGAGATAGGTTATTTCGTTTCCCAACCTGATTATCTCATCATCCGCTGCTGTCTGTAGTTGAAGGGCCCCCTCCCTCTTCGTCTCTAGGTCTGAAGTTCTTTTGGTTAAAGTATTCATTTCAATTTTGAGTTCATGAACTTCATCTTATATATCTGTAGCCCCTGTAAGTAACAGCGGGCTACTTATCCTTCTCCTACTGGAGTAAGCCCTGGTAAGGGCAGGTGCCAGTAGTAACCATGGGTTTTCCCCCCTTCAAAGCCCTGCCTGGAGTGATAGAGGAGGGGTCCCCTGACTCTGTGCAGGCCTAGACAGAGGGGAGGTCCTGCTGACATCATGAGGGGCAGGGCTGACTCTATTTAGTGGGCTGTCCTGTGTGTGTCTGTGTTCAGTCTTTGGATGTCGGTTGGTTCTGTGAGTTCGTGCTGCGAGTTGAGTCAGAGCTGAGAGAAAGAGGTGGCAGTCCAGCCTGCTCAGTTCTGTGAGGATGTCAGTTTGAGCTGGAGCAGAGTCTGGAGAGCAGATTGTCAGGACTGGCAGTCTGTGGAGAGCCTGGAGGGAGTATGTGGAGTGATTTCCTGGAGCAGAGGAGAGTGCTGATCTAAAGGGTAGTAAGACCCAGCCGAGCGCATGCCTGACCTGAGAGGCCCTGTTCGACGTGAGAGTGATATCTGTAGGAGAGACCTCAGAGCCCCTCTGAGTAGAGCGGACAGCACTATAGAGGTGGACCACTGCCCCTCATCCTATTTAGGGGGTGAGGGGAAGGACATCTAGTCTCACACCTAGGGCCTACCCTGTGGGGTGGAGGCAGTGGTATTGAGGCCCCTTTCAGCCCATCCTGCTGGGAAGCATACTTCTGGAGGAAAGGAGAGGAGAGAGATGCCTGTACATTGGGAGCACTCTTTCTAGGAGCTACTCTTTGCATGAACTGCTGTGTACCACCTCAAGTGTTACAAGACAATAAAGACACTGCTGCTGTTTTACATAAGATTGTGTGTGAGTTCTGGAGCATTCAACCTCTGACCAGGGTTCTTTCTCTATAAGGGTCCTACCCCACATCCCTGGGTATTATAGGGAATGGAGGCACTGCACCGTTGCTAAAGAATGAAGGCCATTACCCCAGATGCCTGGTCCTGTTGTCCCCAACACCAACAAGGGAGACTCAGGCCCTCCTGTTCCAAGCAGGTTTGCACCACCCAAGTACATGTAGCCAGCCCTCACTACTCCCCAGATAGACATCTGTGTCTGGGGGGGGGGGGGGGGCATGGGTTACATTTTTTTAAGCACTGCTGAGATCCCAAACAGGTCAGGCTTTCAGCGAAGCAGAACGGGAGGAGTGAAGTGCACCTTCCGTGCAAGTGCTATGGAGGGTAGGGCATATCATACCAGGGGTAGTCAGGGGAGCATGGACTCCCGCACAGTACGCCCTGGGTGCCCTATATGGGTGATGTAAGATGGGTGTATGGCTATTGCTGTCCTAGTCCCTTGAGGCAGATAGTGTGAGGCAACTGGGGGGTAAGCCTGTTAACTAGTCCAGGGACCATGGCCCAGGGCCCGCACTATGAGTGGCCAAAAGTAGGAGACGCCCGTACTTAGGGAGATGCCCGGTACACTAGCCAGCACCCACATAAAACACACCACAGAGCACTTGTAGGAACCGTCAGCGAGTGCGGTGCACAGAGAAGGAGTTCTGCCTAGCCTGGGGTATGCCACATCATACTTGTGGGTTAAGCAAAGAGAGATGGCATGCAGAGAGCATCAGAGAGTGTCAGTGAGTACAGTCAGTGTCTAGGAACGTGTTACACCATAGACACTGAGGATAGTGAAGATATACATTTAGTGGGCTCATCAAAGATAGCGGCCGTCACTGCATGTGCTCCGCGGAGCAAGAAAGAATCCAAAATGGCGACCGCAGTGCCATCCACGGCCCAGCAGTTAGCAGACGAACTAAAATGGCGACTCCCGCCAATCCTGGAGCGCGCACGTGAATCGTGCAAAGTGACTGTGCGAGAAATGTGGAGAGAGATGTGCAGGGGTTTGGCACCAAACCCAGATTCCCTGCAAAAGGAGCGGAGTGGCGCGAAAGCCGAAAGCCCACCCACCTGTGCTGTGACTGGCCAACAGACAAGGCCACGTCACACTGAGAGATGGAGTGCCCCTCCTCTTGTTTCCACCAGAGGGAGGGGGCACAAGGAGAGCCAATCAGAAGAGTCTTCCCCAGCGAAGGGAGGGGCAGGAAGTGAGAGCGAGGAGCTTCACTTCTGTCTTACATTCACAGAGAGAGGAGCCGATACTTTGAACTGTTCAACCCCTGAGCGAAATATGGCCGAACTGAGCACCACGATTTACCAGCTTCCAGGCGGCTTACTGGTAGTGGAGATTGAGGACCACGAGTACCTCCGGTGCCTGTGCGTCCACTGCGGGACACCCAGACCGGTCCCAAGCACGAAGGCACGATGCTTGAAATGTGGCACATACTACCTGTGGCCTAACGAGCCATGGCCATTGATCGAGACCCCGCGGGGTGCCTCTCCGGGAACACTAACAGAGGTGGCGGAGACAAGAGATGAGGCTGCCCTAGTTCCCCGCGTCACCCATGCGGTAGGAACCACGGCCCAGCCAGCTACTGAGCCGAGAGAACCGTCGGTGGAGAAGAGCGCGACCGCAGTGGAGGTACCAGAACAAGCCCGTTTTGTACCACTACCCACTGGCGGTACCGCCCAAGAACCCGGTGACTCCCTTGCGGAGGATCCGATCATAATATCTTCGGAGGAGGAGGATGGCGTCCCATCGGTGGCGTTGCGCCTACCGGCGAACCACCCCAGCTGTAACCAAGATGGCGGTCCACTTACCGGAGAGAGGGAGCAGACGAGTCTGGACACCTTCCAACGGCGAGCGCTGGTGCGGCCTGAGGCCAGTAGAAGTCCCACGGCCGTGGTGACTCCCAGTGCGGTAGAGATGGCGTTCCATACAGCTCCGGAGGAACCCAAGATCACCAGCCTGCAGCGGAGAGGTAAGGAGACTCCACCACCCCCTTACCCCCGCCAGGCAAAGACGGAACCTGCAGAGGACGAGAAGAAGAGGGATGCGGCCTACCTGACCGTCCGCTGACCGGATGATCCACCATCGCCCCTTCCGGTCCTCGACGCACTTCCGGTGCGTGACCACGGAGCTGATGGAGACTCCACGGGCGCCGATGATGACAACACTTCCGGGTCCGACTGGAAAAGAGGCCCGGGAGCGCTGTTCTCCCGCAGAGAGCAGCAATGGCAGCTGCAATGCCACTCTGAGAGGCCATGGTCCTCCCAGAGGATCACGGGGCTCGGCGGAGAGAGCAACCAAGAAGATGCCCACTGGTCGTGGTATTACCCGCTTGCTGGACACTGATTTGAACATTGCCCCAGCCCCAACCCCCAGCTCCATCGCCCCGGCCACTACCCCTGCCCCGTCATGAGTATTACCACCGGGACCTAGCAGGGATAAATTGAGCAAGTACCCCAAATATTCAAGGGATGTGCAGGATTGGGAATTGAGCGATGAGGGGTCTGATGGGGAGGTACCGTATGATAATGTAATTTGCATACCTAACCTTGTGCCTTTTTCTCCTGCGTTTAGAGGGAGGGCCCAAGGGTCCCACACTACAGCAGAGGCTGGGCCTGTAAGTGAAGTGGTTCAAAAGATGAACCCTACAAGGTACATTAACGCCAAAAGGAGGATAGATTGCTCGTTGCTCGCGCTCTACAGAGGCGGGTGCGTCCGGGATCAATGTACAATCAGAGATATGGAAGACCTTTTAGCACAGGGAGATAATGTGGAGGATTCACAATCATATATACTTGGGGATTGGAGATCCAAACTTAAAGAGAAATCAGTTTTTTACCCCACCTTTATCAAAGGTCCATACCTTACTATGTTCGAGAATCTAGTGATCAGGGACCTCAGAATATTGGCTCAGGGTTTTTCTTTTCCCCATTTGAGATACGACAACTTAAACAAGGAGGAGCGTGCAGCCATTAAATCTTTGCAGGAGAACGAAATGTTAGTAATTAAAAATGCAGACAAGGGGGTTGCGGTGGTGGTGCAGAGTAAGACAGACTACTTCAAGGAAGCTTTCTGCCAACTTGGGGATGTGTTGTCCTACTCTGTACTACCACGAGACCCTACAGATCTTTTTTTAAAGGAACTACTAGAGTTAATAGATTTAGGAACAGCAACACATGTATTGAATAAAGATGAATCAAATTTCATAATAAATCTTCAACCTGTCATACCGATATATCACCATCTCCCAAAGATCCACAAGACTTTGGTCGACCCTCCTGGTCTGCCGATTGTCTCCAGTATTGGATCTTTGGGAGATGGTTTGTCTCGATATGTCAATACCTATCTGCAGCCTTTTGTTAGGACCTTGCCATCCCACATTCTGGACTCAGGGGACTTACTCACCAAAATACAAGAGATTTTTTGGAATAAGGAATACCTGTGGGTGACCATGGATGTGGTCTCCCTCTACTCAATAATACAACACGATCTGGGCTTGATGGCTGTATGACACTTTATAGAATGTCCGGGTAGCTCTTTACCAATGACAACATTTATTATGGAATCTATACTTTTTCTTCTCACACACAATTATTTTCTTTTTGAGCACAAATTTTACTTACAACTTCGGGGGATGGCAATGGGGACAAGTTTTGCCCCCTCCTATGCTAATCTTTTTATGGGGTGGTGGGAGAACACTTTCATTTATAATAGCACTAATTTGTTTCGACACAATATTATTTTCTATAAACGTTTAAGACGACCTAATTTTTATTTGGCACGGGAGCACAGAAACACTATTAGAATTTTTTAATTATATCAATGATAACACTTTGGATATTCATTTCACGATAAATTATCACTCACAACACATTAGCTACCTTGACATTCTATTCTATATTGATATGAAAAAGAAAATACAATCAGATGTATATACAAAAACAAATTCAAGAAATTCATTCCTTAGAGCGGACAGTTGTCACCCCAGATCAGTGGTAAAGGGAATACCAAAAGGTCAGTACCTCAGATTGCGGAGGAATTGCTCCACATGAGTGATTTCAAGGCCCAGTCTGAGGTGCTGACCAACAAATTTATAGAAAGCGGGTATGATCGGGAGACCCTCCAATCCACTGTACAAGAGGTAATGGAGATTGATAGAGAAACTACTCTGCCCCCGGGGTCCAGAGTGAGGAATGAGCTAAAGGGGAAGAATACTGTTCAACGAAATGATAAGGTGTGCCCCCTATTCATATCTCAATATAATAGATCAAGTGGTCAGGTTCGAGAGATCATAAACAAGCACTGGGAATTACTACGAATGGATCCCATTCTATGTGAGTATACAAAGTCAGGCTCAAAGTGTGTATACAGGCGAGCCAAGACATTGGCCGCATTTATTTCCCCTAGCGTGATATCCACCAAAGTGGGTGACCCTGACCGGTTCTTGACTAAAGGCTCTTTTAGGTGCAATAACTGCAACATGTGTCAGTTTATGAGGCCCTCGCAGCATTTCTTTTCCCACAGTCCACATAAAAAATATAACATTGGTAGCTATTTTAATTGCAATACAAACTTTGTAGTTTACCTAATTAGTTGTGGCTGTGGGAAGAGATATGTTGGTAGAACTACGAGGGCTCTCAAAATAAGAATGCAAGAGCACTGTAGATTAATTCGTAAAGGGGATCTGGAACATCCTGTATCAAAGCATTTTACGCAATGCAGTAAGGGCAGTATAAAGAACTTCTCGTTCATAGGTTTAGAGAAAGTCAAAAGACGAGAGAGAGGGGGTGATATCCTCAACATTTTGAATTGTAGAGAGTCCTTTTGGATCTTTACTTTAAGAACAAGGTTCCCAGAAGGAATGAATGTGGAGTGGACTATAAACCACTTTTTAAAATGATCATGAACCTTGAGACAGAAGTCGTCTTTATCTATGTCTAAAAAATTGTGATTATGTCACTAAATGATCAAATGAGTATTACACAATGGCAGCATTCTTTGGGAAGTGACCCGATTACTATCTCTGAATATATTAAAGAAATATACTGTGTGGGGCTTTTTCTAAAGAAATTATTTACAGAAATTATGTACAGGAAATATTCTAATGGTTCATTATATGGTTGGTTTATGAAACGAACCTTATTAATAGCAAATCAAAATTGATGAAATAACCGTTCAGGAACGGGCACAAATAGACAATAACTTGTTGTTTCCTATTGTTGTTTCCTATGTGGTACAATGGCTTATACTAATGCTTTCAGTGCTTAATTGCCAATGTGTTTTTTCTATAGGGTTCTCCACAGAGGAAATAAATTAATATTTGAGTATTGCTTTATATGGATATAATGATCACAATGTCATCAGGAGGGAGCACAACTGTTTTTACATGAGTATAGCAGTATACTTGTATTTTAAGGGTGTATCTAGTTTAGTTTAGTTAAGTTTTTAAACAATAAATTGTATATTATTGAACTGTTTATTATAATGATGTATGGTGACATTGATTGCCAAACTAAACGCGTAGTTTTGTGGAGATAAGCCGCTTTTTTTAATGTACACTTGTATAAATCTGTCATTGCCTCTTCGGATGGATCGTTGTATATGAGTCTGATCTCTTCTACTCTTAGGCAGCTCAGACGCATCGATCCGTCAATGGATAAGGCATTTTAGATTATCCACATGCGCATGCGCGTGGCGAGGGGTCTGGGGTACTCAATTGCCGCATCCAGGGTTGGTCTCCCGAGCAGCGCTGTGTTTACCAGCTGGTGCACGTCGCCGTGACAGTGAGATGATTGGTATGCGGTGGTTGTTATTATCACGGGGCTCGATCGCGGCGCGCATGCGCGAGGGATATCATTTTCATTGGCTAGTGGCGGTTTGATGATGTCACCACATATCGCGAGATTTGACCGGTCATCTGTATTTAAGTGGCTGTATATCGTGTAAAGGCACTTCTTGACAAAGTGCTTTGCACGAAACGCGTTGAAGGGCTGCGTCCCCCAATTTTATGCCTTGCTAAATAAAGGAAGTTTTTGCCAGACCTGCTCTCGTTTGGATGCTGTGCGCTGCACACCTACATTTCTAATTTGCATACCTAACCTTGTGCCTTTTTCTCCTGCGTTTAGAGGGAGGGCCCGAGGGTCCCACACTACAGCAGAGGCTGGGCCTGTAAGTGAAGTGGTTCAAAAGATGAACCCTACAAGGTACATCAACGCCAAAGGGAGGATATATTGCTCGCGCTCTACAGAGGCGGGTGCATCCGGTGTCTCATCGCAAGTGGAGTCGGAGGTAGATACCGGTAGCCCCTTAACAGAGTACGAGCACCGTGACAAGTGGTGGGCACCCCTGTTCACTGGGTACCATGAAGGCATGGACCGCACCAGGTTTGTCCTCATCAGAAATAACATAGTCGAATATTGGTGGGCGGTAGGGGTCTATACTTCCCAGGAGGTGGCGGATGAACTAGAGCAGGGAGATAGAGCAAATGATCATTCTGCCAAAGAGGCCGAGTATATTATACGACGATGTTGCTCCTGTATAACCAGAGTTTTGGGTGCTGCCAAGCAGGGCGGGTCGGAAGACCTTGACTAAGTTGAGCCAAGCAGACACCGCCATAGTGGCTAGGTATAAGCAGTCTCATGGTTATGAATACCCTTATGTGCCTGAACCCATAATGCGAGAGATTGAGGAGAACAGGGATAGTTGGCTCCGAGAAGCCGTACAAGAGTTTTTGTGGACGAAATTTGGTAAGGCTGGTTACCATAATCAGGACAGGATCAGTGACTTGGTCAGGATCTGGAGTATAGGACGGGGCATATACATGCACAATGTAATATATCGGCCCGAGTCTGGATCGGTACAGTCATATCACATGACCATAACTGACCATAATGGTAGAAGGATACGGAAGCCTGATCCTAAGCGTTATTATTAGGGTTCTCCCCGTTGGGAGTAACTGTGGTCCGGAAATATTACCTCACTGGGTATTATCTATGCATATAACTGACATGTTTGTGTTCATGGTCCCAGGGTTGTTCGCTGCAGGATGGTGTTGCTAAAAGTAGGTCCAAGTGGGGACCATTGGATTCCACCAGAGGGAGAATGTAGCCCCTGTAAGTAAGAGAGGGCTACTTATCCTTCTCCTACTGGAGTAAGCCCTGGTAAGGGCAGGTGCCAGTAGTAACCATGGGTTTTCCCCCCTTCAAAGCCCTGCCTGGAGTGATAGAGGAGGGGTCCCCTGACTCTGTGCAGGCCTAGACAGAGGGGAGGTCCTGCTGACATCATGAGGGGCAGGGCTGACTCTATTTAGTGGGCTGTCCTGTGTGTGTCTGTGTTCAGTCTTTGGATGTCGGTTGGTTCTGTGAGTTCGTGCTGCGAGTTGAGTCAGAGCTGAGAGAAAGAGGTGGCAGTCCAGCCTGCTCAGTTCTGTGAGGATGTCAGTCTGAGCTGGAGCAGAGTCTGGAGAGCAGATTGTCAGGACTGGCAGTCTGTGGAGAGCCTGGAGGGAGTATGTGGAGTGATGTCCTGGAGCGGAGGAGAGTGCTGATCTAAAGGGTAGTAAGACCCAGCTGAGTCATGTCTGACCTGAGAGGCCCTGTTTGATGTGAGAGTGATATCTGTAGGAGAGACCTCAGAGCCCCTCTGAGTAGAGTGGACAGGACTATAGAGGTCGACCACTGCCCCTCACCTTATTTAGGGGGTGAGGGGAAGGACATCTAGCCTCACCCCTACTGCCTACCCTGTGGGGTGGAGGCAGGGGTATTGAGGCCCCTTTCAGCCCATCCTGCTGGGAAGCATACTTCTGGAGGAAAGGAGAGGAGATAGATGCCTGTACATTGGGAGCACTGTTTCTAGGAGCTACTCTTTGCATGAACTGCTGTGTACCACCTCAAGTGTTACAAGACAATAAAGACACTGCTGCTGTTTTACATAAGACTGTGTGTGAGTTCTGGAGCATTCACCCTGGGACCAGGGTTCTTTCTCTATAAGGGTCCTACCCCACATACACAAAAAACACAGCGCACAACGCTCATAGTGCATTAAAAGTATATTCAGACAGTAAATCAATAAGGTAATTATTGTGCGTACATCAATAAAATTCAAATAGGCATTTTAGGGGTAAGTTACCCATCCACCAACACTGTAAACCGGATCAGATGTCATTAGCAGGGGCCATGCACCAACACTGTGGACCGGATCAGTTGTCATCTACAGTTGTCATCTACTGGAACTGGAGCTGGTACGTGAATCCCAGGTTCCGAATGGGTAGGTAAGGAGTTCCAGTAGATGACAACTGATCCGGTCCACAGTGTTGGTGCATGGCCCCTGCTGATGACATCTGATCCAGTTTACAGTGTTGGTGGATGGGTAACTTACCCCTAAAATGCCTATTTGAATTTTATTGATGTACGCACAATAATTACCTTATTGATTTACTGTCTGAATATACTTTTAATGCACTATGAGCGTTGTGCGCTGTGTTTTTTGTGTATTTGTCTGACGTTCTAGGGGGTGCTCTGAGCCATCCCCGGTATCACAGCTGCAGACGCTCCAATCTGATTAATAGGTCACGTATTATATTTTTATTATCACTGTATTATCACTTCAAGTGTGTGATATTGTTTAATAGTTGCGCACTTCCTTTTCACTTTTTCTCCTACCCCACATCCCTGGGGATTATAGGGAATGGAGGTGCTGCATCGTTGCTAAAGAATGAAGGCCATTACCCCAGAAGCCTGGTCCTTTTGTCCCCAACAGCATTGCGGGAGACTCAGGCCCTCCTGTTCCAAGCAGGAACGCACCACCCAAGTACATGTCGCCAGGGCTCACTACACCCTAGATAGACATCTGTGTCTGGGGGGGGGGGGGACATGGGTTACGTATCTTTTTGGAATGATTGATGTATTTTGGAGAAGAGGTTCTCCAAGTAGGGCTTTGCAATCTCCTCCCTATCAGTATTTGCTTGATATTGTACTTGGTCTGTGTCTTTGGACACGTGTTTTGGCACCATCTTGAATGCTGCTACTGGGTGCTGCGGATTGCTGTTTCCCCCCCAAAAAAAGGGCGACATCTAATGTGGACTGCTTTTTCATCTTTATTATCCTGGCCAGTCACTACATACTGCGGCTGGTATGTTTAAGTGGTCCGGTTGGAGCAGGGAATATTATATTATTATGGGTTTTGCATGAAGGTCCTCGGAGCTTCCTCGCTTAGTTTCCATCCATGGTGACATCACAGGATGTCTCTGTCCTCTCCCATTTTGATGTTGCAATGATGTTCAGTAAATTTGTGTTGTCTTCCCAATATTTATTAACACACCAAGGCATTTCAGCATGTAAATGACCTGAGTGGTCTAAAAGGAAATTCTCTGTTGACGTAGTAGTTTTGTCCCATCAGAAGGATTGCAAAAAGTATTCCCTAAAATGGTTGAATTACAGACTGAACAGCCCTTACAATTATAGCATCCTGCTTTTCAATGACTTAGAAAGTTTTCAATAATATATTTTTCATGATCATCTGTCTTGATCATGGTGTCTCCCAAATTCCTTCCTCTCATAAGCTATCATTAGTTTTGCTGAACACAAAATTGTGTGTCTAACCAATTTAGAGGAGAAATTGTAGGCAAAGGGAAAATTAAACCCATGACTGGTATCAACTTCCTTGATTTTATCTTTATAGAAATGGGCTACATTTCTATTGAGATGTTCCACAGTATAGCCCTATTCAGAAAGCATGGTTTCATTATATCCCGAGCCATCTTCACTTCCAGCAGATATTTAACTATTCAAAGTGTCTGTTGGAACTGCGTAAATGGAAGACTATTCAGTAAACCCAGAGGATTGTGACTAGTAGCATGTAACAATGTGTTCTTGTCATTGGGTTTCTGAAAAATTTTGGTAAACCATTTCTGTTCTCTTTTGGAGAGGGAAACCTCTAGAAAGGTAGTCTTAGTGGAGCTCCAACCCAAAGTGAAAAATATAATGGTAGATGGGGTAATGAGATAATTTTTACATTTCTCCAACTCAGTGATGCCCCCTTTCCAAATCAAAAACACGTTATCAATGTAGCGCCACCATACAGTACATTAATATAGCGGGAGAAAATAAATTCATACACATTCACAATTTTGAAATCTTCCACAAAAATATTTGCATAAGATTGCATTATATTGCTCCCCATTGTCGTGCCCTATAATGCTAAATTAAAAAAAGTGTTAAAACTTGAATTGTTTTAAATGTAAAATAAACTGGCATTAAAGCATTTTACAAATCAGTGGGTGGGTGTCCTTTATGAAAAAATTGTAATGTATTCTGTACTACTGGTTTCCCATCAATGTGAGGAATATTTCTGTAAAGAGATGTCAAATTAATAGAAACTAATAGGTCATCATAATTTATGTCAATGTGGTACAATTTATCAAGGGAAAAATCAATCAAGATAGAACATTAAAGTATGGCACATATATTATGTGGCAGAGAAAATGGGACTACCAGGGGGATTAACAAGTGATTTGTGAATTTTATATAGTAGATAAAAAGTAGATTTTAGGTGGATATGTTACTGTGAGAAAATTAAAGATGTTAATATCTGTCCATCTTTTCTTGAGGGCCATATCAAGTATAGCATCCGCTTCTCTTTGACATTTGCACAGTATGTAAGGGCATACGTTAATCTTTTATAACATTGGTCATTTTGTAATTGCCCACTCTCGTATTTGAGACATGTGTGAGGGAAGGGTCACGGTCAGTTTTCTGCTGAAAAACACTTGAGGTTCAATAATCTTTCCATTTTAAAGATATTAATTTCATATCTGATGGGGGAGGGGAGATGAGAAGGTGGCGATCTCCAGGTTTCTCAAGCTGTGCCTGTCCTTTCTTGATGAAATTAACCCTGCCCATGCTGGCGTAGTGGATAGGAGCAGTGAAAGGGAAGGTGTATATGTATATGTATGACACGTACATTTTGTAATGAAAGGGTTAATTACAATACTTAGTACATTGCTTTTAGGCTATTTCCCCTACAAAAAGCAATGATAGTCATGGTCTGGATGTGAGTAGCAGTAGCTTTTGGAAGGTCTTAAATATTGTAGCGTTATTCCCATATGCTAACATGAACAGACCACTGATGATCTACCCCTTAGTGTGGTGTGTTTCAATTTGAATCCACTGTTACTGTAGATATTATTATACTTTTAGTCTTTAACGATTTTTCTACATTTGTCTTTCTTGAATTGCAGTAAATCCTCTCTAAAAATGTTAAATGGGAATTTTTGTTTGTTAATACTGTATGTCATGTGCATGTATCATCTTGTTAAGTGCATTCTATCTCTAATTCTAGTTTAAGGATATCCTTATGAACAGTGGCTAATTATTCTCCAACTTTCTCGATCACAAGTAATACTATGCCAAGAGGGCATGGTTTAGATTTTGGAACCAACAAATGTACAATTCATTATTATTGTGGCCAATCGTGGATTAATTTTTTTTATACAAAATCCTCTGGGGATTTTTCTATCTTGTAAATATTCAGTAAGCGTAAGACCAAAAGAAGATATAATTAAATATAAAAAAAAATTCAGGACATCAAAGTTTTGCAGTCTGTGCTGATTGCTTGCCCTTTCCAACGCTGTTTTTATTTTTTAAATCTGATGCTCTGTTCAGGAGATATAAGTATTTAAAAAATGAAGTGTCACAGAGGTAACATTGAACTCTCTCCAGTGCATTCTAAAGATAACTGTGGTAACCTCAGAAGATAGAGATTTAGAAAAACATGATTTAAAAAAAAATACACAAACAAATTAAGAGCAGTGCATGTGCAGATGTCAGGCTACTTACATTACAGGAGTTTAAATCGTGTAGGTTTTTTTGTGGGGGTTTCTGCTTTAATGTTATTATGGAACTCTTTTTTTATTCATGATTGGACCCATATACAAGAACTGCATAATGTTGTTCATACTATTTAAAATGGCAATATTTTGGGTCAAGGCATACATAAAAATGGCATTTTAAATTAATGCATTATAATGTTGATAGAGTACTGCCACAAATTCCCATTAATGTGTTTTTGAATGGGTGACTAGATTTACAAATTCAGCATCTTAGAAAATCTGTTCTATTAAATTGAGTTTGCTTTATCACCAAATTATTTTATTTAAATGTTTTATGTGTGAAAATAAATCTCACTATTCAATCATCTAGGTGCGTTTGTGCTTGAAATTAAATATTTTCAGAAATGAAAATGAAAAATGAGTGGCAACTTCTTTATTAAACTTGAAAGAGTGAGTTCCAAAGATGAATGAGAGAAGTTTACAATTATTTTATTGTTTAATAATGATGCCACTTCTAAGCTCTAATAATATTTCATGTCATCGCTGCAGTTAATAAAATGTGACACTGTATTTTTCAAAGTATACTTAATACAAAGCATATTGAAATTGAATTACTACTTCCAGATATAAAATGCAATTTGTGACATCAATTATTAAGAAAAACAAAATAAATGCTTAAATAAATGTACTATTTTGATTTATTATAGTAGTTGAAATAGTAAAGATGACATTGAAGTGCTAATACTGTATATATTTGATATAATATATAAAGATTACATAGAACAAATGTGGAAGATTAATTTATGAAGGGCCTGTAAAGAAGGAACCTGCACTGCACAACTGGCACAAAATGACCAGGTAGCCCAACCCCCTCCTTCCACCAGTTAGGTGAAGGATTGCCCTCAGAAAAGACCATATAAGGTGGGAGGGTATCACATGGGAAAGGCTCTTGCCTATTGGATGTCTAGGAAAGCAGTCCCCACCCTCTCCCTCTTTGTTGTCTGTTGTCCCTCTTTTACATAACAAAATACACACTATATATATACGTATGAATATAAAAAAAGATACAACCAAAAAAGGGAAATTTTATGTAGAAAATAATAACTCCTGTAATGTTTTTCATATGTATGAAATTTGTCACTGCTTTGTTTAGTTGGTTTTCTTTGTTGCAGCACAATTGTGACAGTTGAAATACTGTGGGTCATGCAGTTTTTGAACTATTTATTCTCTGGAGGGTTCCCAGTGTTGGTGAAGGGGTACACAGGCTCACTAATAAAGGTTCAGCCCACTTGGATACCCCTGATCCATGTGTTGAGGTTCTAGATTGTCAGCTCTTGGGCCCAGATGTAAGAAATGCATTACTGTGACTGTGCAAATTTTGCAACATTAAAGATTTTTCTGTGTTTTGCCTTTCTCGGGGTGCTGGGTGTAACGAAATTGAGGTTAATCAGCTCATTAACAAAGGCAGTATGCTCGGCTGGTTACCCCTATTTCGTATTGGGGATGAAGGGGATGAAGGGGTTAATTTTATATGCACCATATATGTACTGTTGTTCCCTCTGTCCCTTATTGTCCCCATTTTGCAGGATTGTATAAGCATGCGGTAATGTATTACATGGTATACCGGCACTACTGGTTTTGGACACAAGATGCCGCTGCAGGCGACAAACCACAAGTTAATTGAGAAGCGTGGCGCGGTCTCTTTGTTCCATTGAAATGTATAGGTATTTATTACTGAGGCTGGAAATCGCAACCGCAAGGTCAATTGAATCAAAGGGTTGCGGTTTTCAGTCCCAAGTGGTATCGGATAAAATGTATTCCCGTCCCGGTTAGAAGCATAACTTACAAAGCAGCCAGCAATTGGCGTGGGAACTCGGTCAATTGACGTGGGAACTCGGTTAACCGCAAGTCAATTGACGTGAGAAGCTCATAGCCCAGCATTGCCCAGCTCAAGGAGAAGCAATAACTCGGGAACGGGAAGGACAGCACCCTGAAATTTGGTGTGCAGCCCCAGAGTAACACCCCGAGCACACACATATAACTTTAGGACTAGTGAAACATGTATTTTTAATAAAGTGTATTCTTTGCTGCAGTTTTAAATGTACAGGCAGGATGATGTTTTTTTCTACTGTCATTGTAATGCACCCAGGGACCAAATGTTTTAACACCTATGAGCTGGGACACTTTCCTATGCAGGCTTCATAGACCCCACGCTGAGGCACTGCCTGTGAGTCTAGGGAAGTGTTGCATATGAAAGCCCCAAGCTAGGATGTGTGAATAAACCGGGATGCCCACTGAATAGGAGATCCTGTTAGCCATCTGGGCTAGTTCACACCTTGAGTCCCCTTCCCAGCCTGGGAGACGCCAGGTAAAAAGTGGAGTACACATATGCTAAGCAGCCAAGGTGGCAATGTCGCACAGGCGCTGTATTAACCGGAAATCCCTTTAGTGCCCACTCTGCAAACTGTGGGCAAGTTGGGGATTGGTGAATGGGAAAATTCCCACGAGAGGGATTGGGTGAGTATGTTGGAGATATGATCTCAGATCCTATATACATGCCCCCGAGCTATCCCTGCTATCTTTTGTCCTTGTTCTACAATGTGAACGAACTTCCACTTTGCTTCTACAAGCGGATGATAGCAGCAGCATTGATTCCTGAACACAACGAGTTAATTACAACGGAACCAAGGACACAACTCTGCTTCAGGATTTCGTTAGTGCTGGGGGTTATCTAATGAACCCCAAAGGCCAGAACGAACGTTGCCAAATTCACTGACTTATTGGGCTGGAACTGTGCGCCCCTTGCCAAGGACACGCATTTAAAAATAAACATTATTCTGGGCTTTGTTTTACTTCTGGACATTCTATCCCGTTCTCTCCCTCAGTAAGTGTTTTGTCAAGTATATTCTAAGGTTGTCGTGTGTCTGTCTAGTAAGGAAATAAATATCAGTTTATTTTGCTCAACTTGTGTGCTCAATCTCGTACCCCAAAATATAAAATTGTTGATCAGGTCAGTCCACCGTGACATGCTTTGTATTTACTGGTGGCAGCGTGTGGGATACTGATTGAGCCTATATTGCAGTTTCCTGCTGGGTTCTGTAATATAGTGAGGATCTTGTAGCTTGCGAGCTCCTCAGACAAGTGGCAACTTACACACACTTCCAAAGAAGCACAAGACAATTCTCTGGTCTCTTGACCCATATACCGGGGGAAACATGAGTCAACGCTCAGGGCGGTTCCATTCCTGGACCCGAGAGCAAGTCATGGAGAGATGTACGGGATATGGCTTAACGACAGATGGTCGTTCCAAGAGTCAGCTGGAGGAGGATTTAGAAGAGTATGAGGGCAGAGCGGCCCTATTAGCTGCTGTTGCAGCGGACGATACTCAGCTCGGAGTGCAGGAGGTCCCTTCAACTCCGGGGCTGCAAGGACAGGGGAAGATGATGCCTACCGCCCGGTCGTGGGTGGCTTGGTGCCAGTGGGTGCAGAGGGATTTGCGGCTGCGGCCGCCGGACTGCCAGCCACTGGACTCGGCACACTGCTAGCCACCTGGGGAGAGGAGATCAGCTACAAACAGAGGATAAAGCTCATCACAATAGCAGTTGGAAAGGTCTCCCACTCCCACCTTGTAAACGGGGAACAAGAGCTTTCCCGGCCGTACCACCACAGTTTTGGCAAGTTCATTGATGGCACGGATGACCTGGACTCATTTCCAAATGATTTTGAGAATCAGTGTGGCCGGTTCCGAATACCAAAGAGGGACTGGGTGATCAAGTTACGACCACTACTATCTGGCAAAGCCAAAAGAACCTTCCACGAGCTTCCCGGTGTGGATGCTGATGACTATGGCATGTGAAGCGTAAGATGCTGGTCCAGTATGCCCTGACTCCCGAGGGATATAGGAACACGATCCGGATGGGGGATGTGAACCCCAGGGAATCATTTGCGGACTATGCCAACAGAATGGTCAGGCACGGGACCCAGTGGGTCACGGGGTAAGAGGCTACCAAGTACCAAACCTTACTGGACTTAGTATTTCAAGAACAGCTGATGCAACGCTTCCCTCCCAGCATACGGGCTTGGATCTTTGACCACAAGCCCAAAACCTGGGAGGACTCTTCCCGGATGACCAACGAGTTTGTGGCCAGCAGGATTGCGCTGGATGAGCCAGCAGTTCCCAGAGCAGGGGCCCGAGCAGCCCCAGGAGCTAAAACTACCCCTCAGTGGACAGTTAAACCTGCAGCCGCAAGCAAAGCACCAAAAGCTGCAGAATTCAAACATGAGAGGAGGTGTTTTACGTGCAACAAGGTCGGGCACCTCACACCCGATTGCCCAGACCAGGACCGGTCCGCAAGACCCCATCAGGGGCACCGCTCCCAAGCAGCGAAACCAGTCGCCCGTGTGCAACTGGCACTATCAGAGAGGACAAGCGCAGCCGTGATTCCAGCCAACAGAGAGATTACCACGGAGGCACCAACCCTTGCCACCTCAGGACATGCAGTGGAGGATGGAGGGCATCAGGTTGCGCCAGTCGGGCTGCAACCCAACAATGCCTGGCAGAAGCATCTGCAGCGGATGACCATCGGAGACCGGCAAGCAGATGGGTTGCTGGACTCCGGTGCCACCGTGACTCTGGTTTGCCCTGATATGGTGCGGCCAGAGGATTTTTCTCCCGGGCACCGGGATGCAAGTGACCATGCCAGACTGAGGACCTCTGTCACTCCAAGTTGCCCGAGTCTTTTTGGACTGGGGAACGGGTCGTGGCATGAGGGAGGTGGGGGTATTGCCCAGGTTGGATGCTGAGGTGCTCCTCCGCAACGATCTGGGGCATGTTACCTGTGTTTTTACTACGGAGCTGATGCCTGCTGCACCAGTTGCAGCGATTACCAGGAGCCAGTCCGCAAAGATCAAAGCAGCAGCCCCTGTCCCCCTGCATTTGGGACCTACGGTTCCAGCAGTCTATGAGTAGACCAGACAGATAAGCCAGACTCAGCTGCTTCTTACACTGACTTACTGTACCCTGCTCCTGTTCCCTGTCCCCCTGACTCAGGTATGACCGGGGGGTGGCCAGAATTAGGCACTCAGTTTAGGGAAGCGGTGCAATCTGATCCCACCTTGGAGGGCATGAGACTTCGGGCGTCCGAGTCTAAGCAAAGTGAGGGGTCTGATTACTACCTGTGGCACCGCAGGCTTCCGTATAGAGAGCAGGGGGCTACAGGGTTAGATAAGGTTTGGACTGGCAAGCGACAGTTAGTGGTACACACGGGGTATAGGCAACAGTTATTACGGGCTGCCCACTCCATCCCGCTTGTGGGGCATCAGGGGGTCGCAGACATGAGAGCCCAGCTCTTGCAGCATTACTACTGGCTGGGGGCATCCAGCTAGGTGGCAGATTTCTGTCGATCCTGTGATGCCGGCCAGCGAGTAAGTATGGTAGGTGATCGTGTGAAGGCACCCCTGAGACCGGTACTGGTGATAGGGGAACCCTTCCAGCGGGTGGCAATAGACCTTATGGGGTCCCTTATGATCCATAGCTAGCAGGGAAGCACTACCTTCTCACGGTGGTGGATTTTGCCACGCGGTACCCTGAGGCTGTAGCGCTGCCTACTATTGACACTAAGGCAGTTGCTAAGGCTTTGATATCATATTCACTAGGTTAGGTTTCCCTAGCGAGGTCCTAACCGACCAAGGGTCGCAATTCATGAGTGAATTGCTACAGTGTCTCTGAGATGCGTGTGGGGTGAAGCACCAGCGCACGACCCCTTACCACCCCCAAACCAATGGACTGTGTGAGAGGTTCAATGTTACCTTAAAGCAGATGCTTAGGACATTTATAGAGGCAGAGGGGAAAGAATGGGAGATTCACCTGCAGCACTTGCTGTTTGCATACCGAGAGGTACCGCAAGAATCTACAAGCTTTACTCCCCTTGAGCTGCTATACGGTCGCAAGGTACGTGGACCTGTGGACCTGTTCCGTGAGGGATGGGAAGGGGGATATATATATATGCATGATGAAGGCACTGTACAAATGGATGGGTATTGGGCAGGGTGGCTTAACCCCTTAAAGCTGCAGTTCAGTCTTTTTTTTTTTTTTTTTTTTTACTTCAATAGTTTCATGTGGGCAATCTCTAATTACCTAAAGAACTGCATAGCTGCCAGTCAATTCGTTCTCCATCTATTGATCGGCAAAATTTGGCGACATCTTTAAATATGGGGAATGTAAATCGTTGCTAAAGGAACAAGCATGCTTGTTAAAATAGAATGGTCTTTCAAACTTGTTTTTTTTTAAAACAGAAAATGCTAAAAGTATTTTTTCTTACTACAGAACTGATTTATTAAAAAAACCACACATGCAGGATATTGACTGAACTGCAGCGTTAATTACCTTTGCGGTTATTAACCGATAAGGTGATTAAGGGGTTAAATGATATCAGAATGTATTTGCTATGTGGTTTTTTTTGCAACTGAGGACAGAGGGCTTTTGCTGGTGAAGGGGTTTCATATTGATGAGGTAAGTAGAACTGTATTTATTTTATTATCCTAGTTAATGTGTTTAATAATGGACAAAAAAGCTATTATCCATATCTGGATAATAGTTATTTTGCACATTACTGTATGTGTTTGGTGGGGGGTGGGGGGTGGTGGTATGTATTTAAATGTATCGGACAGGTTTCTTTTTTTACATAGAGGTCTTAGGTCTGCGGGGACCCCTGGAGACCACCTGAGGTCTCCTCGGACTTCTCACGGGTACAAGCCATCAGATTCAACCTCACCCACTCCAGCATACATCTGCGTTGCCCCAAAGGCACACAGCCTGATGGGGCCCCCCCAAGAACTGCTCCCCTCTGCACAGGACCAGCGTGCTCAGGGTTAACATGTGCTTGTTGAATCGGCAACCCCACCCACTGGAATGTTAATGAGCAATGGGGACACAAAGAAAATATCTTTTTGTTCACAGATGCGTCAGATTCAACCTCACCCACTCCAGCATACATCTGCGTTGCCCCAAAGGCACACAGCCTGATGGGGCTCCCCCAAGAACTGCTCCCCTCTGCACAGGACCAGCGTGCTCAGGGTTAACATGTGCTTGTTGAATCGGCAACCCCACCCACTGGAATGTTAATGAGCAATGGGGACACAAAGAAAATATCTTTTTGTTCACAGATGCGTCAGATTCAACCTCACCCACTCCAGCATACATCTGCGCTGCCGTTCGCTGATGTTAGTTGATGTTAAAGCTGCTCTATTTCTATCTGAAACTCACAATCCCCTGTACCCAATTTTCCTACTTTATCTGTCCATTAAATGTCTGTGAAGTGACTGTATAACCCTGTTCTTTTATTGTAACCATGTATTTTTTATAACTGTGCCCAGGACATACTTAAAAACGAGAGGTATCTCTCAATGTATTACTTCCTGGTAAAACATTTTTATAAATAAAATAAATAAATAAAAAAGCCTGCCGGGTCCACGGGGGACACCTGTGGGGAACAAAAGGGGGCCCCACATCTGTGGGGGCCCCGTGGACCCATAGGGTCCACCCAATGGCCCCCAGACCCCCATGGGAATCACCCGAGGACCCTCAGACACCTGTGGGGCTGACCCGGGGCCCCCCAGACACCCACAGGCCCATCCGTGGAGACCCCATTTTGGGCCCATGGTGACCCGTGGAGACCACCTGGAGGACCACAGCGCTTGCCGGGAACCACCCATAGGCCTTCAGACCCTGTGTGAAACCCTTTGCTGGGCCACTGTGGGGCCTGCGGTCACCCGGCAGGACCATAGGGGACTCCCGTGGGCCTGGGGTATTAACCCTGTATATAAAAGATTAAATCATGTATTTATGGGGGGGTACAGGGGGTGGGTTATGTATAGTTTATTAAATATAGTCCTGTTTATTGTGGTTAACGGGGGTGGGGGGGGTATTGTCCCCAAGCCATCATTTTCCCACCAATCGTCCTCACCAACCCGTCGCTTAGTCGTGTCACACGCCACGCGCCATGTCCCCAGGACGCGTCATGAGTACTGCGCCTCGCGCTGGGTAGGGTGGTGACGTCAGCGCGTCCATGAACAAACCAAACTTTATTGATATCCTAAATCTAACAAAACTAACATAAAACTAAAAAAAGTTTATTAATATATTTAAACATAAAAGGATGAACACAATCTCCATTGCTATAATATCAACATATAACAAACGTTTAAAAGAAAAAACTTTTATAAAAAAGTCTTTTAGAAAAAAGTCTTAATAAACATGTTTAAAATCACTTAAATGTAAATATATGAATCCCATTCCCTATATATAATCAGAATATATTATTCTTTAGTATATATATATCAAACTTATCGCTAGATTGTAATAACTTTTATCACTAGATTATAGTAAAGAATATATATATATATATATATATATATATATATATATATATATATATATATATATATATATATATATATATATATATATATATATATATACCAGTGTATAATAAATAAATAAGTCCTATATATATATATACATATACTGATTATAATTATAAATATAAAAATAGGGTTCATACATTCCAGATCATTTCTTTAACCAGTGTATAAACAGAAATTGAAATTGAGTATCTTTAGATGTAAGTATTTTACATTGTTATCCAATTACACAATGGCACTTCTTGATATTTTACTTATCTTTCACTATATAGATATCAGATATACAAAAGATATAAATTATGACATTGCATTACAGTTGTCAAATCATGGGTTTACAGTAAATGTTAGTATATATTCTTTCTTATTTATTTGAGATATGGGTTTAGATCCCAATCTGTATTTAACCCGTATGGGATCCTGGTATTTAAGGTGAAAATCCAGAAAAGTTCCCTTTTGTCCAATAATTCCAATCTATTACCACCCCTATATGGTTTATCAATATGTTCAATTCCTCTGTATTTTAATTTGGTGACATCTCCAAATTTACTGCTGCGGCACAGTTTATTCGAGCATTTGCCCGTTCTGTGCCGCAGCAGTAGCCTGGCGCGCGCCCGAGAGTGACGGGCGCACGCCGAAGCAGCGGAAGAGCGCCCTCCGATCGGGGCGCTCTCCCTACCGCTGCCGGGTCCGCCGGGTCCCCCGGAACCCCCTGCCGCTGTCCCGCGATCGCGGGACACCAGGGCTCCCTCGGGGAGCCCCTGGACGCGCGTGCAGGGGGCGCACGCTCCCGATGACGCGTGACCGCGCGTCTATGACGCGCGGCACGCCGAGGGGCGGCCACTAGCAAGCCGGGAGATTTCCCGGCTTGCGGTACCGACCACACTTCAATAAAGTGTGTCGGTAGTGTACAGGTGGTAAAGTGTTGGGATACTGGATGTGTAAGATCCCTTAGTTTTATTAATCTGATGTGCTCTCTCATTCTGGCCTTCAATGCTCGTGTAGTAAGTCCCACATATTGCTTACCACATCTACAGTCCAATAAATAGACTATGAATGTGGTATTGCAATTTATGAAGGATTTTATAGCGTATGATTGTCCTGTATTGAAGGATACAAAATTAGGAGATGGCATCCTTTGGGGAGACCACCTCCATGTGTTTGACCTTTAGATGAAAAAAGGCTTCTGGACACATAATTAGCTTCAGTTTTTGCCTTTTTAAAGACAAAACGTGGGCCTTCCTGGTATACTTTCTTTAATAAAGGGTCTGCAGACAACACATTCCAATGTTTCTTTACAATGTCTTTAATGCTATTAACTTGAACATTATATTGTGTAATAAAAATTGGACTATTAGCATCCCATGTTTTTTGTTTTCGATTCTTTTGTTTGTTTAAGAGATCATCCCTGTTCATATCCATCACTTCATCGAATGACCTTTTTAGATTAGATTTTAGATATCCCCTCTCCTCAAATCTTTTTAGAAGTTCTTCTGATTGAATTAAAAAGTCCTCATTATTGGAACATATCCGTTTTAACCGTATTAGTTGTCCTTTTGGGATCGAATTTAGGAGGGGTTTGGGATGGCAGCTGTCGAATCTTAGATATGTGTTACGTGAGTTTATTTTTCTTTTGAGGATTCGCGGCATCCCTGAGGCGGTAATGCCCACACACCTACGAGCATACCTAGCGGACTTCTTCCTCTCCATATGCCCAGACCTCGATCCTCGGGACATGGAAATTGACAGAGCGCACAGAGCTCAGGGCCCACGCTCTGAGGACCACAACCGCCTGACGGGACATGATCGTGCGACTCCATAGCTACTCCACTAAAGACAAACTAATCGGAGCTAGCAGAGAGAGAGACACGATCACGTTCCGAAGCGAACCGCTTCAGGTCTATAATGACCTCTCTAAATTAACTGTGTATCGACGCAAAACATTACGCCCTTTTACGCTACTCCTCCGCGAGAAAGGAATAAAGTATAAATGGGGATTTCCTTTTAAATTGATCATCTCCCACAAGGGGAAATTCCTTACTATACGGCACCCCGAGGATATGGGTCACCTGGCAAAAGCCCTGGGCCTCCCCGTTGAACCCTTCCAATCTACCCACTCAGCTGGTAACCGAACCCAGGACAAAGATGACCTACCTGTGAGAGTCTCGGAGTGGATTGCGGAACAAAGACAATCCCGAGACAAGTGAGGAGAGGTCCACAGTTTACCACGCTTCCCGCCCGGGAGAACACCGCACATTAGCTCTGAAAATCCATCAAAATGGCGACTGGAGCGGCCTTACCTCCTCACGTGGAAACCCTCCGAGCCGCAGATAAACAGCAACCTTCTTCAGCCGCGGTTCATTTCCGGCTCCAGCCGCCTCGCCATAGACAACCAGACGACGGACACCGCTCAACCAACACCGGAAATCCACAGTTAAACACGGCTCCCGTCTAGGAGAAACCCACCAACTGCACCGAAAATCCCACAAAATGGCGTCTGGAGCAACCTTACCTGCCCACTTGGAATCCTCAGATGAGCTGCAACCTTCTTCCACAAAATGGCACCTGGAGAGGCCGTATCCTTCCGCGGAGCACCCCGCTGACCCCAGGTGAGCCACGACTGACGTCATCATCGTGCGCGGTACATATCCGCTACTGACGAAAACACCGCCTGAGCCCGGAGGCTGTAACCCTTTTCGACCACCAGGGCTCCCGAGTGATCCCCACCCGAAGTGATCCACATCAATCCTGGCTCCAGTTTGTCCGGCGCCCCCCCCCCTCGACCGAGGGGGTCTTACTAGTTGGCTTACCTTTTCCACCGGATCCCTGGTTCCCTCTCCCCCTCCACGAGAGTGCCAGCAGCGCAAGACTTCTCAGTCCCACCCACGCCCATCCAGCGGACAAACGCCTAAGGACAGGGTCTGTAAAACTGTTGCACCCGCACACATTTCCCTATTACACCT